>NW_025548730.1:122500-198298 GCF_905237065.1 Salmo salar
CTGACTGAACTGAACTGACTGAAGGGAAGAAACTGACTGACTGAACTGAACTGACTGAAGGGAAGACTGACTGAACTGAACTGACTGAAGGGAAGACTGACTGAACTGAACTGACTGAAGGGAAGACTGACTGAACTGAACTGACTGAAGGGAAGACTGACTGACTGAACTGAACTGGCTGAAGGGAAGACATACTGACTGAACTGAACTGACTGAAGGGAAGACATACTGACTGAACTGAACTGACTGAAGGGAAGGCATACTGACTGAACTGAACTGACTGAAGGGAAGACATACTGACTGAACTGAACTGGCTGAAGGGAAGGCTACTGACTGAACTGGCTGAAGGGAAGGTACTGACTGACTGAACTGGCTGAAGGGAAGACATACTGACTGAACTGACTAAGGGAGGGCATACTGACTGAACTGGCTGAAGGGAAGACTGACTGACTGAACTGACTGAAGGGAAGACTGACTGACTGAACTGAACTGACTGAAGGGAAGACTTACTGACTGAACTGAACTGGCTGAAGGGAAGACTGACTGACTGAACTGAGCTGAAGGGAAGACTGACTGACTGAACTGAACTGACTGAAGGGAAGACTGACTGACTGACTGAACTGGCTGAAGGGAAGACTGACTGACTGACTGAACTGACTGAAGGGAAGACTGACTGACTGACTGAACTGACTGAAGGGAAGGACTGACTGACTGAACTGAACTGACTGAAGGGAAGACTGACTGACTGAACTGAACTGACTGAAGGGAAGACTGACTGACTGACTGAACTGAACTGACTGAAGGGAAGACTGACTGACTGAACTGAACTGACTGAAGGGAAGACAGACTGACTGACTGACTGACTGAACTGAACTGACTGAAGTTAAGACTGACTGACTGACTGACTGAACTGAACTGACTGAAGGTAAGACTGACTGAGACTGACTGACTGAACTCGCTGAAGGGAAGACTGACTGAACTGAACTGACTGAAGGGAAGACTGACTGACTGAACTGAACTGGCTGAAGGGAAGAATACTGACTGAACTGACTGACTGAAGGGAAGACATACTGACTGAACTGAACTGACTGAAGGGAAGACTGACTGACTGACTGAACTGACTGAAGGGAAGACAGACTGACTGAACTGGCTGAAGGGGAGACTGACTGACTGAACTGGCTGAAGGGGAGACTGACTGACTGAACTGGCTGAAGGAAGACCGACTGACTGAACTGGCTGAAGGGAAGACTGACTGACTGAACTGGCTGAAGGGAAGACTGACTGACTGAACTGAACTGACTGAAGGGAAGACTGACTGACTGAACTGAACTGACTGAAGGGAAGACTGACTGACTGAACTGAACTGACTGAAGGGAAGACTGACTGACTGAACTGAACTGACTGAAGGGAAGACTGACTGACTGACTGAACTGACTGAAGGGAAGACTGACTGACTGACTGAACTGACTGAAGGGAAGACTGACTGACTGACTGAACTGACTGAAGGGAAGACTGACTGACTGACTGAACTGAACTGACTGAAGGGAAGACTGACTGACTGACTGAACTGAACTGACTGAAGGGAAGACTGACTGACTGACTGAACTGAACTGACTGAAGGGAAGACAGACTGACTGACTGACTGAACTGAACTGACTGAAGTTAAGACTGACTGACTGACTGACTGAACTGAACTGACTGAAGTTAAGACTGACTGACTGACTGACTGACTGAACTCGCTGAAGGGAAGACTGACTGACTGAACTGGCTGAAGGGAAGACTGACTGACTGAACTGGCTGAAGGGAAGACTGACTGACTGACTGACTGAAGGGAAGACTGACTGACTGAACTGAACTGACTGAAGGGAAGACTGACTGACTGACTGAACTGAACTGACTGAAGGAAAGACTGACTGACTGACTGAACTGACTGAAGGGAAGACTGACTGACTGAACTGGCTGAAGGGAAGACTGACTGACTGAACTGGCTGAAGGGAAGACTGACTGACTGAACTGGCTGAAGGGAAGACTGACTGACTGAACTGGCTGAAGGGAAGACTGACTGACTGAACTGGCTGAAGGGAAGACTGACTGACTGAACTGGCTGAAGGGAAGACTAACTGACTGAAGGGAAGACTGACTGAACTGACTGAAGGGAAGACTGACTGAACTGACTGAAGGGAAGACTGACTGAACTGACTGAAGGGAAGACTGACTGAACTGACTGAAGGGAAGACTGACTGAACTGACTGAAGGGAAGACTGACTGAACTGCCTGAATGGAAGACTGACTGACTGACTGAACTGGCTGAAAGGAAGACTGACTGACTGAACTGGCTGAAGGGAAGACTGACCGACTGAACTGGCTGAAGGGAAGACTGACTGACTGAACTGGCTGAAGGGAAGACTGACTGACTGAACTGGCTGAAGGGAAGACTGACTGACTGACTGAACTGGCTGAAGGGAATACTGACTGACTGACTGAACTGGCTGAAGGGAATACTGACTGACTGAACTGGCTGAAGGGAAGACTGACTGGCTGAAGGGAAGACTGACTGACTGAACTGACTGAAGGGAAGACTGACTGAACTGGCTGAATGGAAGACTGACTGACTGACTGAACTGGCTGAAGGGAAGACTGACTGACTGACTGAACTGGCTGAAAGGAAGACTGACTGACTGAACTGACTGAAGGGAAGACTGACTGACTGAACTGGCTGAAGGGAAGACTGACTGACTGAACTGGCTGAAGGGAAGACTGACTGACTGAACTGGCTGAAGGGAAGACTGACTGACTGAACTGACTGAACGGAAGACTGACTGACTGAACTGGCTGAAGGGAAGACTGACTGACTGAACTGGCTGAAGGGAATACTGACTGACTGACTGAACTGGCTGAAGGGAATACTGACTGACTGACTGAACTGGCTGAAGGGAATACTGACTGACTGACTGAACTGGCTGAAGGGAATACTGACTGACCGACTGAACTGGCTGAAGGGAAGACTGACTGACTGACTGAACTGGCTGAAGGGAAGACTGACTGACTGAACTGGCTGAAGGGAAGACTGACTGACTGAACTGGCTGAAGGGAAGACTGACTGACTGAACTGACTGAAGGGAAGACCGACTGAACTGGCTGAATGGAAGACTGACTGACTGAACTGGCTGAAAGGAGGGAAGACTGACTGACTGATTGAACTGGCTGAAAGGAAGGAAGACTGACTGATTGAACTGGCTGAAAGGAAGGAAGACTGACTGACTGAACTGGCTGAAGGGAAGACTGAATGACTGAACTGGCTGAAGGGAAGACTGACTGACTGACTGACTGAACTGGCTGAAGGGAAGACTGACTGACTGACTGAACTGGCTGAAGAGAAGACTGACTGACTGACTGAACTGGCTGAAGGGAAGACATACTGACTGACTGAACTGGCTGAAGGGAAGACATACTGACTGAACTGGCTGAAGGGAAGACATACTGACTGAACTGGCTGAAGGGAAGACATACTGACTGAACTGGCTGAAGGGAAGACTGACTGACTGAACTGGCTGAAGGGAAGACTGACTGACTGAACTGGCTGAAGGGAAGACTGACTGACTGAACTGGCTGAAGGGAAGACTGACTGACTGAACTGGCTGAAGGGAAGACAGACTGACTGAACTGGCTGAAGGGAAGACTGACTGACTGAACTGGCTGAAGGGAAGATTGACTGACTGAACTGGCTGAAGGGAAGATTGACAGACTGAACTGGCTGAAGGGAAGCCTGACTGACTGAACTGGCTGAAGGGAAGCCTGACTGACTGAACTGGCTGAAGGGAAGACTGACTGACTGAACTGAACTGACTGAATGGAAGACTGACTGACTGACTGACTGACTGAAGGGAAGACTGACTGACTGAACTGACTGAAGTGGGAATTAAATGATCAGATATGTTGTTAAGTTAAAAGCATCATGGATGCTGTGCATTTTATTTGTCTAGTTGCCAATAGGCCGACACCAATGTGTTACTATGTGATATCAGACCTCAAGAGACCAATCAGAGCAGAGATCTGGTTCCCTTTACTGGTGCCATTAGACAGTCATTCTGTCCTCAGACACCAGAGGGCAGTACAACATAATCACTAATACACTCACACTGCATCGACTGACCAGGACTCTGTGTGTGTGTGTGTGTGTGTGTGTGTGTGTGTGTGTGTGTGTGTGTGTGTGTGTGTGTGTGTGTGTGTGTGTGTGTGTCCTGTGTGTGTGTGTGTGTGTCCTGTGTGTGTGTGTGTCCTATCTGTGTGTGTGTCCTGTCTGTGTAGACCAGGACAGTCTACTCTAAAATCAGAACCCGCTATCTGGGTTAGTTCATATATATATTTCGCTCCATGAATGAATGCAGCCAGGGAGATAGAAGGAGAAAGAGGAGGAGGACGAGAGAAGAGAAGAGGAGAGGTGAGTTTTCCTGACCCCTCATCAGAGAGGAGAGGAGAAAGGGAAGAATAAGCTATTGTCCTCCCCCTCTGAGATGATGAAATTCCAGATCCCTCGCTCTGACCGAGACGTGGTTTAATCTGGAGGCCCTCCACTCTTAATCCCCCCGTCTGTCTGTCCAATTATCATCGCCGCTCCCAGATTGGATTTTGTCATTGAAAATGGCAGTGTCAAACGGCACCTTTCTCTCTCTATCTATCACCCACTTTCTCTGCACCTCTCTCTCTCTCTTTCTCTCTCTCTCTCTCTCTCTCTCTCTCTCTCTTCCTCTCTCTTCCTCTCTCTCTCTCTCTCCTCTCTCTCTCCTCTCTCTCTCTCTCTCTCCTCTCTCTCTCCCTCTCTCCTCTCTCACTTCCTCTCTCTTCCTCTCTCTCTCTTCCTCTCTCACTTCCTCTCTCTTCCTCTCTCACTTCCTCTCTCTCTCTTCCTCTCTCTCTCTCTCGCTCTCTCTCTTTTTCTCTCTCGCTCTATTTTCAATTCAATTCAATTTGCTTTATTGGCATGACGTAACAATGTACATATTGCCAAAGCTTATTTTGGATATTTACAATATATATACAAAAATAATAATAATAAAAAGAGAATGAAAATGGTCAACGGGACAACAGTAACAACAAAATAACCAGACATTCAACAATAACAATAAGCATACAGTAGAGGACATGCGCAGGTTGGATTTTGTCATTGAAAATGGCAGTGTCAAACAGCACCTTTCTCTCTCTCTCTCTCTCTCTCTCTCTCTCTCTCTCTCTCTCTCTCTCTCTCTCTCTCTCTCTCTCTCTCTCTCTCTCTCTCTCTCTCTCTCTGTGCTGCTCACATAATCAGGACTAGAGGAAGAAGAGAAGTGTCAGAAACTGTAAATTACTGTTCAGTAGTATCTCTAAATTGCATGCTAGTCGTCCCTTTCACCTAGCTTCAAACGGACCCGTATTATCAAAAGGTGGGCAAATTGAGGGGTCAAAAGATTTAAGGGGTATTTTTGACGGCAGGCATTGTGCTGCGTGGTTCTATTGTGTGTGTGTGTGTGTGTGTGTGTGTGTGTGTGTTCTAGATTTAGCTGCTAAGCGTTTGAGTATTAACCAAAGCAGGAGATGGGATCTCCTTTTCAAAGCCTTGGGGACAGTTCACACACATCCTGAGGAACACAATAAGACCAGAGCCGTAGTCTGTTAATGCTCAGTATCAGTACATTTTCTAGCTTGTTTTACTGTTAACTTTGTTTCAGAATACACCATATTATCTCTCTCTCCCTTTCTCTCTCCCTTCCCCCCCGCACCCCATTGTGGTCTCTCTCTTTCTCCCTCCCCCTGCACTCCATTGTGGTCTCTCTCTCTGAAGTAAACTCCGGTCTCTCTCATTGAAGTGAACTCCGGTCTCTCTCTGTGAAGTGAACTCCGGTCTCTCTCTGTGAAGTGAACTCCGGTCTCTCTCTGTGAAGTGAACTCCGGTCTCTCTCTGTGTGAAGTGAACTCCGGTCTCTCTCTGTGTGAAGTGAACTCCGGTCTCTCTCTGTGTGAAGTGAACTCCGGTCTCTCTCTGTGTGAAGTGAACTCCGGTCTCTCTCTGTGTGAAGTGAACTCCGGTCTCTCTCTGTGTGAAGTGAACTCCGGTTCTCTCTGTGTGAAGTGAACTCCGGTCTCTCTGTGTGAAGTGAACTCCGGTCTCTCTCTGTGTGAAGTGAACTCCGGTCTCTCTCTGTGTGAAGTGAACTCCGGTCTCTCTCTGTGTGAAGTGAACTCCGGTCTCTCTCTGTGTGAAGTGAATTTCGGTCTCTCTCTGTGTGAAGTGAACTCCGGTCTCTCTCTGTGTGAAGTGAACTCCGGTCTCTCTCTGTGTGAAGTGAACTCCGGTCTCTCTCTGTGTGAAGTGAACTCCGGTCTCTCTCTGTGTGAAGTGAACTCCGGTCTCTCTCTGTGTGAAGTGAACTCCGGTCTCTCTCTGTGTGAAGTGAACTCCGGTCTCTCTGTGTGAAGTGAACTCCGGTCTCTCTCTGTGTGAAGTGAACTCCGGTCTCTCTCTGTGTGAAGTGAACTCCGGTCTCTCTCTGTGTGAAGTGAACTCCGGCTCTCTCTGTGTGAAGTGAACTCCGGTCTCTCTCTGTGTGAAGTGAACTCCGGTCTCTCTCTCTGTGAAGTGAACTCCGGTCTCTCTCTGTGAAGTGAACTCCGGTCTCTCTCTGTGTGAAGTGAACTCCGGTCTCTCTCTGTGTGAAGTGAACTCCGGTCTCTCTCGTGTGAAGTGAACTCCGGTCTCTCTCTGTGTGAAGTGAACTCCGGTCTCTCTCTGTGTGAAGTGAACTCCGGTCTCTCTCTGTGTGAAGTGAACTCCGGTCTCTCTCTGTGTGAAGTGAACTCCGGTCTCTCTCTGTGTGAAGTGAACTCCGGTCTCTCTCTGTGTGAAGTGAACTCCGGTCTCTCTGTGTGAAGTGAACTCCGGTCTCTCTCTGTGTGAAGTGAACTCCGGTCTCTCTCTGTGTGAAGTGAACTCCGGTCTCTCTGTGTGAAGTGAACTCCGGTCTCTCTCTGTGTGAAGTGAACTCCGGTCTCTCTCTGTGTGAAGTGAACTCCGGTCTCTCTCTGTGTGAAGTGAACTCCGGTCTCTCTCTGTGTGAAGTGAACTCCGGTCTCTCTCTGTGAAGTGAACTCCGGTCTCTCTCTGTGAAGTGAACTCCGGTCTCTCTCTGTGAAGTGAACTCCGGTCTCTCTCTCTGTGAAGTGAACTCCGGTCTCTCTCTGAAGTGACCTCCTGTTATTTGTGAACCTCTTTCACTCCATATCCCCCACACACACACACACACACACACACACACACACACACACACACACACACACACACACACACACACTGTATCCTGTCCTCAGTATTGTCCCCAGGGTTGTGGTGCGCATCCCTCCTGCTAGAAGACATTACGTAGGCCAGTGGGTTGTGTGAGCTGAGTAAGTGTGTGTGTGTCATTACGTAGGCCAGTGTGTGTGTGTGTGTGTCATTACATAGGCCTGTGTGTGTGTGTGTGTGTGTGTGTGTGTGTGTGTGTGTGTGTGTGTGTGTGTGTGTGTGTCATATAGGCCAATGGGTGTGTGTGTGTGTGTGTGTGTGTGTGTGTGTGTGTGTGTGTGTGTGTGTCATTACGTAGGCCAATGGGTGTGTGTGTGTGTGTGTCATTACGTAGGCCAGTGGGTGTGTGTGTGTGTCATTACGTAGGCCAGTGGGTGTGTGTGTGTGTGTGTGTCATTACGTAGGCCAGTGGGTTGTGTGAGATGAGTGGGCCAGTGGTCCTCGTGGAAGAAAAACACAATTATTTCAGCCTCTGGCTATTCACGCAAAGGTGACAAAAGCTGGTATGAAGTATGAAATCCCCAAAGTTTTCCTCGTTCGACAAATTGGAATTAATTTGAGCTTCTGGTGTGTTTTTTAAAAGTTAGAACCGCACCTCTCTGTGTGTGTGTGTGTGTGTGTGTGTGTGTGTGTGTGTGTGTGTGTGTGTGTGTGTGTGTGTGTGTGTGTGTGTGTGTGTGTGTGTGTGTGTGTGTGTGTGTGTGTGTGTGTGTCACTCTGGCCAAAACCGTTCCAACATAAGCCCAATGCGTTTCTATTGGCTTATATTGGACCTTAGCTTGTCGCCTGCCTTCCTGCCTTTGGGACAACGACTCCCATTGTTCGAGCAGAGACATGAGCATCTCGTCATTACATATAGATCTCTGGCGAAGAGCGTGAGCCAGGGTGAGGGAGAGAGAGAGGAGGAAGGCAGGCCAGCTTTTGGGAGAGAGAGAGAGAGAGAGAGGAGAAGGAAGGCAGGCCAGCGTGTGGGAGAGAGAGGAGGAGGAGAAGGAAGGCAGGCCAGCGTGTGGGAGAGAGAGGAGGAGGAGAAGGAAGGCAGGCCAGCGTGTGGGAGAGAGAGGAGGAGAAGGAAGGCAGACCAGCGTGTGAGAGAGAGAGAGGAGGAGGAAGGCAGGCCAGCGTGTGGGAGAGAGAGGAGGAGGAGAAGGAAGGCAGGCCAGCGTGTGGGAGAGAGAGGAGGAGGAGAAGGAAGGCAGGCCAGCGTGTGGGAGAGAGAGGAGGAGGAGAAGGAAGGCAGGCCAGCGTGTGGGAGAGAGAGGAGGAGGAGGAGAAGGAAGGCAGGCCAGCGTGTGGGAGAGAGAGGAGGAGGAGAAGGAAGGCAGACCAGCGTGTGAGAGAGAGAGAGAGGAGGAGGAAGGCAGGCCAGCGTGTGGGAGAGAGAGAGGAGGAGGAGGAAGGCAGGCCAGCGTGTGAGAGAGAGAGAGGAGGAGGAAGGCAGGCCAGCGTGTGGGAGAGAGAGAGGAGGAGGAAGGCAGGCCAGCGTGTGGGAGAGAGAGAGGAGGAGGAGGAAGGCAGGCCAGCGTGTGAGAGAGAGAGAGGAGGAGGAAGGCAGGCCAGCGTGTGGGAGAGAGAGAGGAGGAGGAGGAAGGCAGGCCAGCGTGTGAGAGAGAGAGAGGAGGAGGAAGGCAGGCCAGCGTGTGGGAGAGAGAGAGGAGGAGGAGGAAGGCAGGCCAGCGTGTGAGAGAGAGAGAGGAGGAGGAAGGCAGGCCAGCGTGTGGGAGAGAGAGAGGAGGAGGAGGAAGGAAGACCAGGGTGAGAGAGAGGAGGCGGCAGGCAGGCCAGTGTGAGGGAGAGAGAGGAGGAGGCCAACGTGAGAGAGGAGGCAGGCAGGCCAGTGTGAGGGAGAGGAGACAAACAGGCCAGCGTGAGGGAGGGAGGGAGGGAGAGAGAGGAGTCGGCAGGCAGGCCAGCGCGAGGGAGGGAGGGAGACAGACCAGGGCGAAGGTGAGTGAGGAGCTGAGACAAGGCAAGTAGGCCCTTCTATGCCATCAAAAGGAACATAAAATTCGACATAACAATTAGGATCTGGCTAAAAATACTTGAATCAGTTATTGGACCCATTGCCCTTCATGGTTGTGAGGTCTGGGGTCCGCTCACCAACCAAGAATTCACAAAATGGGACAAACACCAAATGGAGACTTGCAGAATTCTGTAAAAAATATCCTCAGTATACAACGTAAAAAACCAAATACTGCATGCAGAGCAGAATTAGGCCGATACTCGCTAATTATCAAAATCCAGAAAAGAGCCGTTAAATTATTCAACCACCTAAAAGGAAGTGATTCCCAAACCTTCCATAACAAAGCCATCACCTACAGAGAGGTTAACCTGGAGAAGACTCCCCTAAGCAAGCTGGACCTGGGGCTCTGTTCACAAACACAAACAGACCCCACAGAGCCCCGGGACAGCAACACAATTAGACCCAACCAAATCATGAGAAAACAAAAAGATAATTACTTGACACATTGGAAAGAATTAACAAAAAAACAGAGAAAACTAGAATGCTATTTGGCCCTAAACACATTCTGCCACTACACAGTGGCAGAATACCTGACCACTGTGACTGAGCCAAAATTAAGGAAAGCTTTGACTATGTACAGACTCAGTGAGCATAGCCTTGCTATTGAGAGAGCTGCCATCGGCAGACCTGGCTCTCAAGAGAAGACAGGCTATGTGCGCACTGTCCACAAAATGAGGTGGAAACTGAGCTGCACTTCCTAACCTCCTGCCAAATGTATGACCATATTAGAGACACATATTTCCCTCAGATTACACAGATCCACAAAGAATTTGAAAACAAATCCATTTTTGATAAACTGCCATATCTACTGGGTGAAATACCACAGTGTGCCATCACAGCAGCAAGACTTGTGACCTGTTGACACAAGAAAAGGTCAACCAGTGAAGAAAATACAACCAATATTTGTTTATTTATTTTCCCTTTTGTACTTTAACTGTTTGCACATAATATGACATTTGAAATGTCTTTATTATTTTGGAATTTCTTAGTGTAATGTTTAATGTTCATGTTTGTTTATTTCACTCTTGTATGTTATCTACTTCACTTGCTTTGGCAATGTTAAAATATGTTTCCGAGAGAGAGGGAGGGAGGGAGGGAGAGAGAGGGAGGGAGAGAGGGAGAGAGGGAGAGAGGGAGGGAGAGAGGGAGAGAGGGGAGAGGGAGGGAGGGAGGGAGAGAGGGAGAGAGGGGGAGAGGCGGGCAGAAAGAACGTTTTGGTTATCTGTATCTCTCAATGTCTTGTCCTGCATGCCTCGCAAATTCACCAAAGTAGCATAAAGTTCTCCTCTTCCTCTCTGTTTTTATTTAAATTACACGAGGCCCCAGGCCTTTGTAGCCTATCGTCTACTTCGACTTTAACACAGGAAATAATAGGTCTTGTGATAACTGCACTGTCATTGACATTTTGTGGGATTTTTCTTTAACGTTAAGGATCCCATCTTCGTTTTAAGGTTTAAACGTTCAGACCTCTAGAGCGGTGTGTGTGTGTGTGTGTGTGTGTGTGTGTGTGTGTGTGTGTGTGTGTGTGTGTGTGTGTGTCTGTGTGTCTGTGTGTCTGTGTGTGTGTTATAAGGGGGGCATATCCAGATGATTTGGGCTGAGGTTGGGGCCGTCACATCAGGTGTGTGTGGTACTGCTGTCCCAACCTACATAATGGAGATGGCCAGCAGCTTGTCGTCTTAAAGAAATGAAATTAGTTCTTTCTGGTTTGTTCAGCCGTTCCTATGTGGGGAAAGAATGGGTTTATGGGATTAACACTGAAAATAAGGTCTGAGATGAACACAGGTTTAGGAGATGTTCTTATGAGATACTATCAGTCAGTTAACATGACCTTCATGAATTATGAAGCCTTTGTGTTTGTTTTGATTACAGAAATAAGTGATGTTAGCTGATAGATTTCCTCATAGAACAAAACGGATGAGATCTCCTAAGCCTGTGTTTACCACATACCATATTTGAGTTGTTTATTAAAATATAATCCCCATAGGGATGTTTTGGCCAAAGAGCCATGGCAGAGCTGTGCCTATAAAATATACCATTACTAGTGCTCTCAGGTATACAGCTCTTTAATCCACAGGGACTCTCTCTGTTCCTCCACTTCTCTACTTCTTCCACTCCGCCTCAATGTCACACCCATGTTCTGTGTCTCTCTCTCTCTCTCTCTCTCTATTACCCGCTACTTCCTCTATATAGCCATGTTATTACCCGATACTTCCTGTATATAGCCATGCTATTACCCGATACTTCCTGTATATAGCCATGTTATTACCCGCTACTTCCTCTATATAGCCATGTTATTACCCGCTACTTCCTCTATATAGCCATGCTATTACCCGATACTTCCTGTATATAGCCATGTTATTACCCGCTACTTCCTCTATATAGCCATGCTATTACCCGCTACTTCCTCTATATAGCCATGTTATTACCCGATACTTCCTGTATATAGCCATGCTATTACCCGCTACTTCCTCTATATAGCCATGTTATTACCCGATACTTCCTGTATATAGCCATGCTATTACCCGCTACTTCCTCTATATAGCCATGTTATTACCCGATACTTCCTGTATATAGCCATGCTATTACCTGATACTTCCTGTATATAGCCATGCTATTACCCGATGCTTCCTGTATATAGCCATGCTATTACCCGATGCTTCCTGTATATAGCCATGCTATTATCCGATACTTCCTGTATATAGCCATGGTATTACCCGATGCTTCCTGTATATAGCCATGTTATTACCCGATACTTCCTGTATATAGCCATGCTATTACCCGGTACTTCCTGTATATAGCCATGCTATTACCCGATACTTCCTGTATATAGCCATGTTATTACCCGATGCTTCCTGTATATAGCCATGCTATTACCCGATACTTCCTGTATATAGCCATGTTATTACCCGATGCTTCCTGTATATAGCCATGCTATTACCCGATACTTCCTGTATATAGCCATGTTATTACCCGGTACTTCCTGTATATAGCCATGCTATTACCCGATACTTCCTGTATATAGCCATGTTATTACCCGATGCTTCCTGTATATAGCCATGCTATTACCCGATACTTCCTGTATATAGCCATGTTATTACCCGATGCTTCCTGTATATAGCCATGCTATTACCCGATACTTCCTGTATATAGCCATGTTATTACCCGATGCTTCCTGTATATAGCCATGCTATTACCCGATACTTCCTGTATATAGCCATGGTATGTTTACTCACTATTGTTATTCATTATTCACTGTGTATTTATTCCTTGTCACTATTCTTTAAAATAAATGTATCTTAAACTCTGCGTTGTTGGAAAAGGGCCCGTAAGTAAACTAGCCTTTCACTGTTGGTCTGCACCTGTTTAGGAAGCGTTTAACAAATAACATGAGTTGTTTTATTTGTTGTTTTTGTTTGTCTTTGCCCTTGTCTGTCTGTCTCTCTGTGTGTGTTTTTATGTGTGTGTGTGTGTGTGTGTGTGTGTGTGTGTGTGTGTGTGTGTGTGTGTGTGTGCACTGTGTCTCTCGGTGGCCCAGGGCCTTCTCTTGACCTTGTCTTTCATCTCCTCTGTGTGAGTCCTTGGAGCCCGCTGTGCACCCGTCACAGCCACCTCCACAGCAGATGTCACAAGATCAGACACACACACACACACACTCTCCCTCTCTAAAGACACCCTAAACAGGACAGAAACAGTCTTTGTTTGGTCTCTGCATGGTGACGCAGGTCTCCATATAAAATAAATAAACATGAAAACAGTAGTGTCAGCTGGGATACTTGTTAATCCTCAACAACAGCCTTGATCTAGATACAGCTGGGGGGTCGTTGCTGCAGGTCCACATTGTCTCCTCCATTGTGGAGTCTCAAGATGATTTAAAATGTCAAAAGTGGGGAGTTTGTATTGTATATGTATTTATTATGGATCCCCATTAGTTCCTGCCAAGGCAGCCGCTACTCTTCCTGGGGTTTATTATGGATCCCCATTAGTTCCTGCCAAGGCAGCAGCTACTCTTCCTGGGGTTTATTATGGATCCCCATTAGTTCCTGCCAAGGCAGCAGCTACTCTTCCTGGGGTTTATTATGGATCCCCATTAGTTCCTGCCAAGGCAGCAGCTACCCTTCCTGGGGTTTATTATGGATCCCCATTAGTTTCTGCGAAAGCAGCAGCTACTCTTCCTGGGGTTTATTATGGATCCCCATTAGTTCCTGCCAAGGCAGCAGCTACTCTTCCTGGGGTTTATTATGGATCCCCATTAGTTCCTGCCAAGGCAGCAGCTACTCTTCCTGGGGTTTATTATGGATCTCCATTAGTTCCTGCCAAGGCAGCAGCTACTCTTCCTGGGGTCCAAACAAGGTTAAGGCGGGCGGTTAGCGGTGTGTGTGTGTGTGTGTGTTAGGCTGGGGACAGTAGAAGTAACATGAGAGTAGAACTGGATGTTTTAAGCCCCAGTCAGAGAGAGAGGTCCTAACACACTTCACAAAGTGAAACACAATGTGGACTTTGACAGGGTCAGCCACAGGCTCAACATCCTGGTCACCATTTATTTAGGAACTCTGTTTCTCTGACTGGGGCTTGTGTCAGTCTTAAAACATCCAGTTCAACTCTCATGTTACTTCTACTGTCCCCAGCCTGACACACACACACACACACACACACACACACACACACACACACACACACACACACACACACACACACACACACACACAGCTCCTCTCCTTGGTTTATCCTCTGGGTCAGCTCCTCTCCCTGGTTTACCCTCTGGGTCAGCTCCTCTCCCTGGTTTACCCTCTGGGTCAGCTCCTCTCCCTGGTTTACCCTCTGGGTCAGCTCCTCTCCTTGGTTTATCCTCTGGGTCAGCTCCTCTCCTTGGTTTATCCTCTGGGTCAGCTCCTCTCCTTGGCTTATCCTCTGGGTCAGCTCCTCTCCCTGGTTTACCCTCTGGGTCAGCTCCTCTCCTTGGTTTATCCTCTGGGTCAGCTCCTCTCCTTGGTTTATCCTCTGAATCAGCTCCTCTCCTTGGCATGACCTCTGGGCCAGGGCACTCTAAACCCCTCTCTCTGCCAACTAGAACTAAATCGGTTCAGAGGACAATGGTCAGTTAGTCAATTATCCCTACACGATCCTTACATTATCTCTACATGATCCTTACATTATCCCTACATGATCCTTACATTATCCCTACATGATCCTTACATTATCCCTTCATGATCCTTACATTATCCCTAGATGTTTTTCTCTTTGTACCTCTTTCTCTCTTTATACAACTTCTCCTCTCTGTCTCTGAATGATGTTTGATGAGAGCCAGATTCTCCTCTCTCTCTGTCTTATCAGGGACATATCAGAATGCACAGTTGAAGTCGGAAGTTTACATACACCTTAGCAAAATACATTTAAACTCAGTTTTTCACAATTCCTGACATTTAATCCTAGTAAAAATTCCCTGTCTTAGGTCAGTTAGGATCACCACTTTATTTTAAGAATGTAAAATGTCAGAATAATAGTAGAGAGAATGATTTATTTCAGCTTTTATTTCTTTCATCACATTCCCAGTGGGTCAGAAGTTTACATGCACTCAATTAGTATTTGGTAGCATTGCCTTTAAATTGTTTAACTTGGGTCAAATGTTTCGGGTAGCCTTCCACAAGCTTCCCACAATAAGTTGGGTGAATTTTGGCCCATCCCTCCTGACAGAGCTGGTGTAACGGAGTCAGGTTTGTAGGCCTCCTTGCTCGCACACGCTTTTTCAGTTCTGCCCACCAATTTTCTATAGGATTGAGGTCAAGGCTATGTGATGGCCACTCTAATACCTTGACTTTGTTGTCCTTAAGCCATTTTGCCACAACTTTGGAAGAATGCGTGGGGTCATTGTCCATTTGGAAGACCCATTTGCGACAAGCTTTAACTTCCTGACTGATGTCTTCAGATGTTGCTTCAATATATCCACATAATTTCCTACCTCATGATGCCATCTATTTTGTGAAGTGCACCAGTTCCTCCTGCAGCAAAGCACCCCCACAACATGATGCTGCCACCCCGTGCTTCACGGTTGGGATGGTGTTCTTCGGCTTGCAAGCCTCCCCTTTCCTCCAAACATAACGATGGTCATTATGGCCAAACAGTTCTATTTTTGTTTCATCAGACCAGAGGACATTGAAAAATGAGTTTTAATGACTCCAACCTAAGTGTATGTAAACTTCCCACTTCAACTGTATGTGCCACTTGGGGCTCCCGAGTGGCACAGCGATCTAAGGCACTGCATCTTGGTGATAGAGGTGTCACTACAGACACCCTGATTCGAATCCAGGCTGTATCACAACTGGCCGTGATTGGGAGTCCCATAGGGTGGCGCACAATTGGCCCAGCGTCGTCCGAATCAGAATGTATGGTGTTTGATAAGAGACAAATTCTCCTCTCTGTGTTATCAGAGACGAATCAGAATGTATCGTGTTTGATAAGACATCCAGCCATCCAGCCAACTGTAGGAAGCATTGGAGTCAACATGGACCAGCATCCCTGTGGAACACTTTAGACACCTTGTAGAGTCCATGACCTGATGAATTGAGGCTGTTCTGAGGGCAAAAGGAGGCGCAACTCAATATTCTGCAATATTTTCAATAGGTGTTCCTAATGTTTTGTCCCCTCAGTGTATATCTGCCATGGTACAGGTGTCTCCTTCAACCAGTAGGTGTTCCTAATGTTTTGTCCACTCAGTGTATATCTGCCATGGTACAGGTGTCTTCTTCAACCAGTAGGATTCATACTACCAGGAGTCACTCTGTGTTTCAGACTACCAGGAGTCACTCTGTGTGTTTCAGACTACCAGGAGTCACTCTGTGTGTTTCAGACTACCAGGAGTCACTCTGTGTGTTTCAGACTACCAGGAGTCGCTCTGTGTGTTTCATACTACCAGGAGTCGCTCTGTGTGTTTCATACTACCAGGAATCACTCTGACCCTGATTTAGCCCACTGCAGTAGAGTTCAGTCAGACATCTCTGATGTCATCGCCCCTAGTGCCTCACGTGGCGCCAACACTCACCTGTCCTTTACCTGTATGATCTTATCCCTCTGTTCCTCTCCTCCTCATAATCCTCCTCTTTATCCCTTCTCACTGTCAGGTGAGGGGCTGGGTGGTAGGTGGGTCAGGTGAGAGGAGAGCAGTGATTGGCTCTCTGTAGAACGGTGGTTAGTTGTAATCTCTGAGTCAGGTATTTATGTTGGCCTGGTGCGTCTTAAGATGGCTGCCCAAGATGGAGACAGACTCACAAATCCCCTGTTTCACACACAAGCCTGACCCGCCACACAGACTGTGTGTGTTGTGTGTGCTCGTGATACAGGGTGTGTGTAGACGGGCTGGGGGGGTGCTTGGTGTGGGAATGCTTTTTTGAGTATGTGGGTGGGGTCGGGGGTGGATGGTAGACTGAGCGGGGGGTGGATGGTAGACTGAGCGGGGGGGTGGATGGTAGACTGAGCAGGGGGTGGTGGATGGTAGACTGAGCAGGGGGGTGGATGGTAGACTGAGCAGGGGGGTGGATGGTAGACTGAGCAGGGGGGTGGATGGTAGACTGAGCAGGGGGGGTGGTGGATGGTAGACTGAGCAGGGGGTGGTGGATGGTAGACTGAGCAGGGGGGTGGTGGATGGTAGACTGAGCATGGGGGTGGATGGTAGACTGAGCAGGGGTGTGGTGGATGGTAGACTGAGCAGGGGGTGGTAGACTGAGCAGGGGGGTGGATGGTAGACTGAGCAGGGGGGTGGATGGTAGACTGAGCAGGGGGTGGTGGATGGTAGACTGAGCAGGGGGGGATGGTAGACTGAGCGGGGGGTGGTGGATGGTAGACTGAGCGGGGGTGGTGGATGGTAGACTGAGCAGGGGGTGGATGGTAGACTGAGCAGGGGGGATGGTGGATGGTAGACTGAGCAGGGGGGTGGATGGTAGACTGAGCAGGGGGGTGGTGGATGTTAGACTGAGCGGGGGGGTGGTGGATGGTAGACTGAGCAGGGGGGTGGATGGTAGACTGAGCAGGGGGTGGTAGACTGAGCAGGGGGTGGATGGTAGACTGAGCAGGGGGGTGGTGGATGGTAGACTGAGCAGGGGGGATGGTAGACTGAGAAGGGGGTGGTGGATGTTAGACTGAGCAGGGGGTGGTGGATGGTAGACTGAGCAGGGGTGGTGGATGGTAGACTGAGCAGGGGGGGGATGGTAGACTGAGCAGGGGGGTGGTAGACTGAGCAGGGGGTGGATGGTAGACTGAGCAGGGGGGTGGATGGTAGACTGAGCAGGGGGGTGGATGGTAGACTGAGCAGGGGGGTGGATGGTAGACTGAGCAGGGGGTGGATGGTAGACTGAGCAGGGGGATGTAGACTGAGCAGGGGGGGTGGTGGATGGTAGACTGAGCAGGGGGGTGGTGGATGGTAGACTGAGCAGGGGGGGGATGGTAGACTGAGCAGGGGGGATGGTAGACTGAGCAGGGGGGATGGTAGACTGAGCAGGGGGGATGGTAGACTGAGCAGGGGGGATGGTAGACTGAGAAAGGGGTGGATGGTAGACTGAGCAGGGGGGATGGATGGTAGACTGAGCAGGGGGGTGGATGGTAGACTGAGCGGGGGGTGGATGGTAGACTGAGCGGGGGGTGGTGGATGGTAGACTGAGCAGGGGGGTGGATGGTAGACTGAGCAGGGGGGTGGTGGATGGTAGACTGAGCAGGGGGTGGTGGATGGTAGACTGAGCAGGGGTGGTGGCTGGTAGACTGAGCAGGGGGGATGGTAGACTGAGCAGGGGGGTGGATGGTAGACTGAGCAGGGGGGTGGATGGTAGACTGAGCAGGGGGTGGATGGTAGACTGAGCAGGGGGTGGATGGTAGACTGAGCAGGGGGGTGGATGGTAGACTGAGCAGGGGGTGTGGTGGATGGTAGACTGAGCAGGGGTGGTGGATGGTAGACTGAGGAGGGGGTGGATGGTAGACTGAGCAGGGGGGTGGATGGTAGACTGAGCAGGGGGTGGATGGTAGACTGAGCAGGGGGGTGGATGGTAGACTGAGCAGGGGGGGTGGATGGTAGACTGAGCAGGGGGTGGATGGTAGACTGAGCAGGGGGTGGATGGTAGACTGAGCAGGGGGCGGTGGATGGTAGACTGAGCAGGGGGTGGATGGTAGACTGAGCAGGGGGTGGATGGTAGATTGAGCAGGGGGTGGTGGATGGTAGACTGAGCAGGGGGAGTGGTAGACTGAGAAGGGGGGGTGGATGGTAGACTGAGCAGAGGGGGTGGATGGTAGACTGAGCGAGGGGTGATGGTAGACTGAGCAGGGGGTGGATGGTAGACTGAGCAGGGGGGATGGTAGACTGAGCGGGGGTGGATGGTAGACTGAGCAGGGGGTGGATGGTAGACTGAGCAGGGGGGTGGATGGTAGACTGAGCAGGGGTGGATGGTAGACTGAGCAGGGGGTGGATGGTAGACTGAGCAGGGGGTGGATGGTAGACTGAGCAGTGGGGTGGATGGTAGACTGAGCAGGGGGGTGGATGGTAGACTGAGCAGGGGGGATGGTAGACTGAGCAGGGGGGTGGATGGTAGACTGAGCAGGGGGTGGATGGTAGACTGAGCAGGGGGTGGATGGTAGACTGAGCAGGGGGTGGATGGTAGACTGAGCAGGGGGTGGATGGTAGACTGAGCAGGGGGTGGATGGTAGACTGAGCAGGGGGGTGGATGGTAGACTGAGCAGGGGGTGGATGGTAGACTGAGCAGGGGGGATGGTAGACTGAGAAGGGGGGTGGATGGTAGACTGAGCAGGGGGGGATGGTAGACTGAGCAGGGGGTGGATGGTAGACTGAGGAGGGGGTGGATGGTAGACTGAGGGGGGGTGGATGGTAGACTGAGCAGGGGGGTGGATGGTAGACTGAGCAGGGGTGGGGATGGTAGACTGAGCAGGGGGGTGGATGGTAGACTGACTGGGGGGATGGTAGACTGAGAAGGGGGGATGGTAGACTGAGCAGGGCGGTGGATGGTAGACTGAGAAATGGGTGGATGGTAGACTGAGCAGGGGGGGTGGATGGTAGACTGAGCAGGGGGGATGGTAGACTGAGCAGGGGGGTGGATGGTAGACTGAGCAGGGGGTGGTGGATGGTAGACTGAGGAGGGGGATGGTAGACTGAGCAGGGGGGTGGATGGTAGACTGAGCAGGGGGGGTGGATGGTAGACTGAGCAGGGGGGTGGATGGTAGACTGAGCAGGGGGTGGATGGTAGACTGAGCAGGGGGTGAATGGTAGACTGAGCAGGGGGTGGATGGTAGACTGAGCAGGGGGTGGATGGTAGACTGAGCAGGGGGTGGATGGTAGACTGAGCAGGGGGGTGGATGGTAGACTGAGCAGGGGGTGGATGGTAGACTGAGCAGGGGGTGGATGGTAGACTGAGCAGGGGGTGGATGGTAGACTGAGCAGGGGGTGGATGGTAGACTGAGCAGGGGGTGGTGGATGGTAGACTGAGCAGGGGGTGGATGGTAGACTGAGCAGGGGGGTGGATGGTAGACTGAGCAGGGGGTGGATGGTAGACTGAGCAGGGGTGGATGGTAGACTGAGCGGGGGTGGATGGTAGACTGAGCAGGGGGTGGATGGTAGACTGAGCAGGGGGTGGATGGTAGACTGAGCGGGGTGGTGGATGGTAGACTGAGCAGGGGGGGTGGTGGATGGTAGACTGAGCAGGGGGTGGATGGTAGACTGAGCAGGGGTGGTGGATGGTAGACTGAGCAGGGGGGTGGTGGATGGTAGACTGAGGAGGGGGATGGTAGACTGAGCAGGGGGGTGGATGGTAGACTGAGCAGGGGGGTGGATGGTAGACTGAGCAGGGGGTTGGATGGTAGACTGAGAAGGGGGGTGGATGGTAGACTGAGCAGGGGGCGGTGGATGGTAGACTGAGCAGGGGGTGGTGTATGGTAGACTGAGCATGGGGGTGGATGGTAGACTGAGCAGGGGGGGTGGATGGTAGACTGAGCAGAGGGGTGGATGGTAGACTGAGCAGGGGGTGGTGTATGGTACACTGAGCAGGGGGTGGATGGTAGACTGAGCAGGGGGTGGTGGATGGTAGACTGAGGAGGGGGGATGGTAGACTGAGCAGGGGGGTGGATGGTAGGCTGAGCATGGGGGGATGGTAGACTGAGCAGGGGGGTGGATGGTAGACTGAGCAGAGGGGGGATGAATAGTAGACTGAGGAGGGGCGGTGGATGGTAGACTGAGGATGGGGGATGGTAGACTGAGCAGGAGGGGTGGATGGTAGACTGAGCAGGGGGGTGGATGGTAGACAGAGCAGGGGGTGGATGGTAGACTGAGCAGGGGGGTGGATGGTAGACTGAGCAGGGGGGTGGATGGTAGACTGAGCAGGGGGGATGAATAGTAGATTGAGGAGGGCGGTGGATGGTAGACTGAGCAGGGGGGTGGATGGGAGACTGAGCAGGGGGGGTGGATGGTAGACTGAGCAGGGGGGTGGATGGTAGACTGAGCAGGGGGGTGGATGGTAGACTGAGCAGGGGGTGGATGGTAGACTGAGAAGGGGGTGGATGGTAGACTGAGAAGGGGGGTGGATGGTAGACTGAGAAGGTGGGTGGATGGTAGACTGAGCAGGGGGGGTGGATGGTAGACTGAGCAGGGGGGGTGGATGGTAGACTGAGCAGGGGGGTGGATGGTAGACTGAGCAGGGGGGTGGATGGTAGACTGAGCAGGGGTGGGGATGGTAGACTGAGCGGGGGGTGGATGGTAGACTGAGGAGGGGTTGGATGGTAGACTGAGCAGGGGGTGGTGGATGGTAGACTGAGCAGGGGGGTGATGGATGGTAGACTGAGCAGGGGGGTGGATGGTAGACTGAGCAGGGGGTGGATGGTAGACTGAGCAGGGGGGTGGATGGTAGACTGAGCAGGGGGTGGATGGTAGACTGAGCAGGGGGTGGATGGTAGACTGAGCAGGGGGTGGATGGATGGTAGACTGAGCAGGGGGTGGTGGATGGTAGACTGAGCAGGGGGTGGTGGATGGTAGACTGAGCAGGGGGGTGGATGGTAGACTGAGAAGGGGGATGGTAGACTGAGCAGGGGGTGGATGGTAGACTGAGCAGGGGGTGGATGGTAGACTGAGCAGGGGGTGGATGGTAGACTGAGCAGGGGGGTGGATGGTAGACTGAGCAGGGGGGTGGATGGTAGACTGAGCAGGGGGGTGGATGGTAGACTGAGCAGGGGGGTGGATGGTAGACTGAGCAGGGGGGGGTGGATGGTAGACTGAGCAGGGGGGTGGATGGTAGACTGAGCAGGGGGGTGGATGGTAGACTGAGCAGGGGGGTGGATGGTAGACTGAGCAGGGGGGGTGGATGGTAGACTGAGCAGGGGGGGTGGATGGTAGACTGAGCAGGGGGTGGATGGTAGACTGAGCAGGGGATGGTATGGGCTGAGCAGGGGGGTGGATGGTAGACTGAGCAGGGGGGGGTGGATGGTAGACTGAGCAGGGGGTGGATGGTAGACTGAGCAGGGGGGTGGATGGTAGACTGAGCAGAGGGGGTGGATGGTAGACTGAGCGGGGGGTGGATGGTAGACTGAGCAGGGGGGTGGATGGTAGACTGAGCAGGGGGTGGATGGTAGACTGAGGAGGGGTGGATGGTAGACTGAGCAGGGGGTGGATGGTAGGCTGAGCAGGGGGGTGGATGGTAGACTGAGCAGGGGGGGTGGATGGTAGACTGAGCAGAGGGGGTGGATGGTAGACTGAGCAGGGGGTGGTGGATGGTAGACTGAGGAGGGGGATGGTAGACTGAGCAGGGGGTGGATGGTAGACTGAGCAGGGGGGTGGATGGTAGACTGAGCAGGGGGTGGATGGTAGACTGAGCAGGGGGGTGGATGGTAGACTGAGCAGGGGGGTGGATGGTAGACTGAGCAGGGGGGTGGATGGTAGACTGAGCAGGGGGGTGGATGGTAGACTGAGCAGGGGGTGGATGGTAGACTGAGCAGGGGGGTGGATGGTAGACTGAGCAGGGGGTGGTGGATGGTAGACTGAGCAGGGGGGTGGTGGATGGTAGACTGAGCAGGGTGGTGGATGGTAGACTGAGCAGGGGGGTGGTGGATGGTAGACTGAGGAGGGTGGATGGTAGACTGAGCAGGGGGGTGGATGGTAGACTGAGCAGGGGGGTGGATGGTAGACTGAGCAGGGGGGGTGGATGGTAGACTGAGCAGGGGGTGGTGGATGGTAGACTGAGCAGGGGGTGGATGGTAGACTGAGCAGGGGGTGGATGGTAGACTGAGCAGGGGGGTGGTGGATGGTAGACTGAGCAGGGGGGTGGATGGTAGACTGAGCAGGGGTGGATGGTAGACTGAGCAGGGGTGGATGGTAGACTGAGCAGGGGGTGGATGGTAGACTGAGCAGGGGGGGTGGATGGTAGACTGAGCAGGGGGTGGATGGTAGACTGAGCAGGGGGGTGGATGGTAGACTGAGCAGGGGGGTGGATGGTAGACTGAGCAGGGGGTGGATGGTAGACTGAGGAGGGGTGGTAGACTGAGCAGGGGGTGGATGGTAGACTGAGCAGGGGGGTGGATGGTAGACTGAGCAGGGGGGTGGATGGTAGACTGAGCAGGGGGTGGATGGTAGACTGAGCAGGGGGGTGGATGGTAGACCTGAGCAGGGGGGATGGTAGACTGAGCAGGGGGTGGATGGTAGACTGAGCAGGGGGGGGTGGATGGTAGACTGAGAAGTGGGTGGATGGTAGACTGAGCAGGGGGTGGATGGTAGACTGAGCAGGGGGGATGGTAGACTGAGCAGGGGGTGGATGGTAGACTGAGCAGGGGGGGTGGATGGTAGACTGAGGAGGGGGGGATGGTAGACTGAGCAGGGGGGTGGATGGTAGACTGAGCAGGGGGGTGGTGATGGTAGACAGAGCAGGGGGGTGGATGGTAGACTGAGCAGGGGGGGTGGTGGATGGTAGACTGAGGAGGGGGGGATGGTAGACTGAGCAGGGGGTGGATGGTAGACTGAGCAGGGGGGTGGATGGTAGACTGAGCAGAGGGGGTGGATGGTAGACTGAGCGGGGGGGGGCACTGAGCAGGGGGTGGATGGTAGACTGAGCAGGGGGGTGGTGGATGGTAGACTGAGGAGGGGGGGATGGTAGACTGAGCAGGGGGGTGGATGGTAGGCTGAGCAGGGGGGATGGTAGACTGAGCAGGGGGGTGGATGGTAGACTGAGCAGGGGGGGTGGATGGTAGACTGAGCAGGGGGGTGGTGGATGGTAGACTGAGGAGGGGGGATGGTAGACTGAGCAGGGGGTGGATGGTAGACTGAGCAGGGGGGTGGATGGTAGACTGAGCAGGGGGGTGGATGGTAGACTGAGCAGGGGGGTGGATGGTAGACTGAGCAGGGGGGTGGATGGTAGACTGAGCAGGGGGGGGATGGTAGACTGAGCAGGGGGTGGATGGTAGACTGAGCAGGGGGGTGGATGGTAGACTGAGCAGGGGGGTGGATGGTAGACTGAGCAGGGGGGTGGATGGTAGACTGAGCAGGGGTGTGGTGGATGGTAGACTGAGCAGGGGGGTGGTGGATGGTAGACTGAGCTGGGGGTGGATGGTAGACTGAGCAGGGGGGTGGTGGATGGTAGACTGAGCAGGGGGTGGATGGTAGACTGAGCAGGGGGTGGATGGTAGACTGAGCAGGGGGTGGTGGTGATGGTAGACTGAGCAGGGGGGTGGATGGTAGACTGAGCAGGGGGGTGGTGGATGGTAGACTGAGGAGGGGGATGGTAGACTGAGCAGGGGGGTGGATGGTAGGCTGAGCATGGGGGGATGGTAGACTGAGCAGGGGGGTGGATGGTAGACTGAGCAGAGGGGGGTGGATGGTAGACTGAGCAGGGGGGTGGTGGATGGTAGACTGAGGAGGGGGGATGGTAGACTGAGCAGGGGGTGGATGGTAGACTGAGCAGGGGGGTGGATGGTAGACTGAGCAGGGGGGGTGGATGGTAGACTGAGCAAGGGGGTGGATGGTAGAGTGAGCAGGGGGGTGGATGGTAGACTGAGCAGGGGGGTGGATGGTAGATTGAGGAGGGGGTGGTAGACTGAGCAGGGTGGATGGTAGACTGAGCAGGGGTGGGGATGGTAGACTGAGCAGGGGGGTGGATGGTAGACTGACTGGGGGGGTGGATGGTAGACTGAGCAGGGGGGTGGATGGTAACCTGAGCAGGGGGGGATGGTAGACTGAGAAGGGGGTGGATGGTAGACTGAGCAGGGGGGTGGATGGTAGACTGAGAAATGGGTGGATGGTAGACTGAGCAGGGGGGGTGGATGGTAGACTGAGCAGGGGGGGATGGTAGACTGAGCAGGGGGGTGGATGGTAGACTGAGCAGGGGGGTGGTGGATGGTAGACTGAGGAGGGGGCGATGGTAGACTGAGCAGGGGGGGTGGATGGTAGACAGAGCAGGGGGGTGGATGGTAGACAGAGCAGGGGGGTGGATGGTAGACAGAGCAGGGGGGTGGTGGATGGTAGACTGAGCAGGGGGGATGGTAGACTGAGCAGGGGGGTGGTGGATGGTACACTGAGCAGGGGGGGTGGATGGTAGACTGAGCAGGGGGGTGGTGGATGGTAGACTGAGGAGGGGGTGATGGTAGACTGAGCAGGGGGGCGGTGGATGGTAGACTGAGCAGGGGGGTGGTGTATGGTAGACTGAGCTGGGGGGTTGATGGTAGACTGAGCAGGGGGGATGGTAGACTGAGCAGGGGGTGGTGGATGGTACACTGAGCGGGGGGTGGATGGTAGACTGAGCAGGGGGGTGGTGGATGGTAGACTGAGGAGGGGGGGATGGTAGACTGAGCAGGGGGCGGTGGATGGTAGACTGAGCAGGGGGTGGTGTATGGTAGACTGAGCTGGGGTGGTTGATGGTAGACTGAGCAGGGGGGATGGTATACTGAGCAGGGGGGTGGATGGTAGACTGAGAAATGGGTGGATGGTAGACTGAGCAGGGGGGTGGATGGTAGACTGAGCAGGGGGGTGGTGGATGGTAGACTGAGGAGGGGGGATGGTAGCCTGAGGGGGGTGGATGGTAGACTGAGCAGGGGGGGTGGATGGTAGACTGAGCAGGGGTGGGGATGGTAGACTGAGCAGGGGGTGGATGGTAGACTGACTGGGGGGTGGATGGTAGACTGAGCAGGGGGTGGATGGTAACCTGAGCAGGGGGGATGGTAGACTGAGAAGGGGGGATGGTAGGCTGAGCAGGGGGGGTGGATGGTAGACTGAGCAGGGGGGTGGATGGTAGACTGAGCAGGGGGGTGGATGGTAGACTGAGCAGGGGGGTAGATGGTAGACTGAGCAGGGGGGGTGGATGGTAGACTGAGCAGGGGGTGGTGTATGGTAGACTGAGCTGGGGGGTGGATGGTAGACTGAGCAGGGGGGTGGTGGATGGTAGACTGAGCAGGGGGGGTGGATGGTAGACTGAGCAAGGGGGGTGGATGGTAGACTGAGCAGGGGGGTGGATGGTAGACTGAGCAGGGGGGTGGATGGTAGCCTGAGCAGGGGGTGGATGGTAGACTGAGCAGGGGGGTGGATGGTAGACTGAGCAGGGGGGGTGGATGGTAGACTGAGCAGGGGGGTGGATGGTAGACTGAGCAGGGGGCGGTGGATGGTAGACTGAGCAGGGGGCGGTGGATGGTAGACTGAGCAGGGGGGTGGATGGTAGACTGAGCAGGGTGGCGGTGGATGGTAGACTGAGCAGGGGGGCGGTGGATGGTAGACTGAGCAGGGGGGTGGATGGTAGACTGAGGGGGGTGGATGGTAGACTGAGCAGGGGGGTGGATGGTAGACTGAGCAGGGGGCGGTGGATGGTAGACTGAGCAGGGGGCGGTGGATGGTAGACTGAGCAGGGGGGTGGTGTATGGTAGACTGAGCTGGGGGGTGGATGGTAGACTGAGCAGGGGGGGTGGTGGATGGTAGACTGAGCAGGGGGGATGGTAGACTGAGCAGGGGGGTGGTGGATGGTACACTGAGCAGGGGGTGGTGGATGGTACACTGAGCAGGGGGGGTGGTGGATAGTAGACTGAGTAGGGGGTGGATGGTAGACTGAGCGGGGGGTGGATGGTAGACTGAGCAGGGGGGGTGGATGGTAGACTGAGCAGGGGGGTGGATGGTAGACTGAGCAGGGGGGTGGATGGTAGACTGAGAAGGGGGGCGGTGGATGGTAGACTGAGCAGGGGGGGTGGTGTATGGTAGACTGAGCTGGGGGGTGGTGGATGGTACACTGAGCAGGGGGGTGGTGGATGGTACACTGAGCAGGGGGGTGGTGGATGGTAGACTGAGTAGGGGGGTGGATGGTAGACTGAGCGGGGGGGTGGATGGTAGACTGAGCAGGGGGGTGGTAGACTGAGCAGGGGGGTGGATGGTAGACTGAGCAGGGGGGGATGGTAGACTGAGCAGGGGGGTGGATGGTAGACTGAGGAGGGGGTGGATGGTAGACTGAGCAGGGGGGTGGTAGACTGAGCGGGGGGTGGATGGTAGACTGAGCGTGGGGGGTGGATGGTAGACTGAGCGGGGCGGTGGATGGTAGACTGAGGAGGGGGGTGGATGGTAGACTGAGGAGGGGGGGTGGATGGTAGACTGAGGAGGGGGGGGGTGGATGGTAGACTGAGCGGGGGGATGGATGGTAGTCTGAGCAGGGGGGTGGATGTTAGACTGAGCGGGGGGGGTGGTAGACTGAGCGGGGGGGGTCCCAGTGAAGGAACGTTCTGCCAGTTGACAGTAAATAGGGTCTAATGCTCCTGAATGAGAATGTTAATATCAGAGTTTGTCCTCTGCCATCTTAAGAGCTCCTTTAGTAAATCAGCTTGTTCTGGATTAAACTCATATCATCATTGTCATTTCTGATGTTAAACCTTAAACCCCAGATATTATACTGCAGATGGTAAACCCCAGATATTATACTGCAGATGGTAAACCCCAGATATTATACTGCAGATGGTAAAGCCCAGATATTATACTGCAGATGGTAAACCCCAGATATTATACTGCAGATTGTAAACCCCAGATATTATACTGCAGATGGTAAACCCTAGATATTATACTGCAGATGGTAAACCTTAAACCCCAGATATTATACTGCAGATGGTAAACCCCAGATATTATACTGCAGATGGTAAACCCCAGATATTATACTGCAGATGGTAAACCCCAGATATTATACTGCAGATGGTAAACCCCAGATATTATACTGCAGATGGTAAACCCTAGATATTATACTGCAGATGGTAAACCAGAATAACCGCAGATGGTAAACCTTAAACCCCAGATATTATACTGCAGATGGTAAACCCCAGATATTATACCGCAGATGGTAAACCTAAACCCCAGATATTATACTGCAGATGGTAAACCCCAGATATTATACTGCAGATGGTAAACCCCAGATATTATACTGCAGATGGTAAACCCCAGATATTATACTGCAGATGGTAAACCCCAGATATTATACTGCAGATGGTAAACCCCAGATATTATACTGCAGATGGTAAACCCCAGATATTATACTGCAGATTGTAAACCCCAGATATTATACTGCAGATGGTAAACCCTAGATATTATACTGCAGATGGTAAACCTTAAACCCCAGATATTATACTGCAGATGGTAAACCCCAGATATTATACTGCAGATGGTAAACCCCAGATATTATACTGCAGATGGTAAACCCCAGATATTATACGCAGATGGTAAACCCCAGATATTATACTGCAGATGGTAAACCCTAGATATTATACTGCAGATGGTAAACCTTTAAACCCCAGATATTATACTGCAGATGGTAAACCCCAGATATTATACCGCAGATGGTAAACCTTAAACCCCAGATATTATACTGCAGATGGTAAACCCCAGATATTATACTGCAGATGGTAAACTCCAGATATTACACTGCAGATGTTAAACCCCAGATATTATACTGCAGATGGTAAACTCCAGATATTACACTGCAGATGGTAAACCCCAGATATTATACTGCAGATGGTAAACTCCAGATATTACACTGCAGATGGTAAACTCCAGATATTACACTGCAGATGGTAAACCCCAGATATTATACTGCAGATGGTAAACCCCAGATATTATACTGCAGATGGTAAACCCCAGATATTATACTGCAGACGGTAAACCCCAGATATTATACTGCAGATGTTAAACCACAGATAAACACTGAAACAAACAGACTTAAAGGCTGAATCATGTGTCTGTTCATCACTGGATGTAAAGCTACAGTTGGAGGAGATGAGGTGTGTGTGTGTGTGTGTGTGTGAGAGACATGTTCAAATCAGGAATCTTGTAATGAAGTTTGTGTTCTGTGTTCCTCAATGTCAACCTGTCAGACCCATTCTAATAGTGTTGGAGCTTGGGTGGTCGATCCCCTTGACTCCCTTCCTCCCCCCTACCTCGCTCCTCTTACCCACTCCCTGTAGTCACATGTCTGCCGTCTCCAGTCTCTCCAGAGCTGTGCACCATCAGCAGTTCTCTTCCAGGGTCCATTACCTCAGCACTGCCCTCAATTTACACTTATTACAAATACTAGTCTGGGTTAAACCAGGTTCTCAGAATCAATGATCCCTCGTCTAGCCTCTCCTCTCGCTCTCTCATTCTCTCTCGCTCTCTCTCTCATTCTCGCTCTCTCATTCTCGCTCTCTCCATCACTCTCTCTCTCTCTCTCTCATTGTCTCTCGCTCTCGCTCTCTCTCATTCTCTCTCTCTCATTCTCTTTCCATTTCTCTCTCTCTCTCTCTCTCTGAATTCCGATTTCTTTATTGGCATGGTGTAACAATGTACATATTACGAAAGCGTACTTTGGAAATTAATTGATTAATTTACAATATTAACATAATTGAAATAATAATAATACATTTGTCAACAGGACAATCAGTAACAACAGTAATCAGTGGTAAAAATAACCATACAATGGACAATAACAATAACATAGAGGACATGTGCAGGTTGGTCTGTCAGACACTGTCCCTCATATGGCAGGCAGCAATGTAGTGCGCTGCCAAGCCACAGCTCTCTGCGTCCTCCCCCAACAGGACGGGCAGTCTATCCTCATCAGAGAGGTCTTTGAAACCTTGAATATGAGTTTCAAATTTGGGGAAATGACACTACCGTAATTTCCGGACTATTAAGTGCACCTGAATATAAGCCGCACCCACTGAATAAAAAACATTTTTTTATTTTGAACATAAATAAGCCGCACATGTCTATAAGCCGCAGGTGCCTACTGGTACATTGAAACAAATGAACTTTACACAGGCTTTAACGAAACACGGCTTGTAACAAAAATAAATAGGCTTTAACGAAACACGGCTTGTAACAAAAAATAAGCAGTAAGCTTTATTTGTCTTTTGCACTGAGTCAATTCCTCACACTGCTGTTTCCAACGTCTTATCATCGACTCATTAAGACCAAGCTCCCGTGCAGCAGCTCTATTTCCTTTTCCAACAGCCAGATCAATCGCCTTCAACTTGAAAGCTGCATCATATGCATTTCTCCGTGTCTTTGCCATGATGAGGGTGACAAAATGACTACCGTAATCAGAATGATGGGAGGTTTGAGAGCGCTCGATTTAATCTAAACAGTAAACAAAAAAGTTGTTTGACCTTAACCCGTTCGGCAATTTCATTGGTCTAATGAAAGCTTCATGCCACCAAAAAACTGAGCACGTCACAGAATGTGTTTTTTGGAGAAAAAAAATTGAAAGGGGGAAAAATCCATATATTAGCCGCGTAATTGTTTAAGCCGCGAGGTTCAAAGCGTGAGAAAAAAGTTGCGACTTATAGTCCGGAATTTACGGTAATTGTTGAATTTTTTTATACATTTTATCAGGAAATGCAGCTCCGTCTCAGGTTCTGCTGTGCTGCAGTGGTTTTACAGCCTTTCCTCTACAGGGAGCCAGGTTTTCCTGTCTCTACCCTTCTCAATGGCAAGGCTGTGCTCACTGAGCCTGTACTTTGTCAAGGTTTTTCTAAGGTTTTGATCAGTAACCATGGTCAAATAGTTAGCCACGGTGTACTGTCGATTTAGGGCCAGATAGCTCTATATTTTGCTTTGTGATTGTGCTTGTGTTTCCCAATAAGCAATGTAGTTTTGTTTTGACTGTGTTGTAATTTGGTTTATTCTGATTGATTGGATGTTCTGGTCCTGAGGCTTCAGTGTGTTAGTAGAACAGGTTAGTGAACTCAGCCCCAGGACCAGCTGGATGAGGGTCCTGAGGTTTCAGTGTGTTAGTAGAGCAGGTTAGTGAACTCTGTAAGTTGCTCTGGATAAGAGCGTCTGCTAAATGACTATAATGTAAATGTAAAAAATGTAGTGAACTCAGCCCCAGGACCAGCTGGATGAGGGGCCTCTATGATTTCTCAGCTCTTGGCATTGCAGGGTTTGGTCATGATATGAGAGTAGAGGTCGACCGATTATGATTTTTCAATGCCGATACCGATTATTGGCGGACCAAAAAAAAGCCGATACCGATTAATCGGCAGATTTTATTTATTTATTTATACTAATGATAATTACAACAATACTGAATGAACACTTATTTTAACTTAATATAATACAGCAATAAAATCAATTTAGCCTCAAATAAATAATGAAACATGTTCAATTTGGTTTAAATAATGCAAAACAAAGTGTCGGAGAAGAAGTAAAAGTGCAATATGTGCCATGTAAAAAAGCTAAGGTTTAAGTTCCTTGCTCAGAACATGGAAACATGTGAAAGCTGGTGGTTCCTTTTAACATGAGTCTTCAATATTCCCAGGTAAGTTTTAGGTTGTAGTTATTATAGGACTATTTCTCTCTATACGATTTGTATTTCATATACCTTTGACTATTGGATGTTCTTATAGGCACTTTAGTATTGCCAGTGTAACAGTATAGCTTCCGTCGCTCTCCTCGCTCCTACCTGGGCTCGAACAAGGAACACATCGACAACAGCCACCCTCGAAGCAGCGTTACCCATGTAGAGCAAGGGGAACAACTACTCCAAGTCTCAGAGCAAGTGACGTTTGAAACGCTATTAGCGCGCACCCCGCTAACTAGCTAGCCATTTCATATCGGTTACACAAGCCTAATCTTGGGAGTTGACAGGCTTGAAGGGGTGGGTATAATTTGTGGAACGTTCCAACAGGGATCTGTTCCAAAAAACGTAAAGTAAAAGTTTGCCAACCAACTACGCATACAAAGTAGCAACGCATACAAACCTAGCTAACTAGCTGCCCAATAGGCATCAACTCACCACGTAGCTTATTCTTAATGTTTGTCTATAGGCAACCAGAGTGAGGACAGACATTTTTCGGAATAAACGTGATGAGTGAAAAACGCAATGAAATAGACCACTCACTACCCGGTATCTTATTCTGCCGCTATACAACTTTGTATGAGTTGTTTTTTGGCAACCTTGTTATTTACGAAGTTTTTGGAATAGATTCCTGTTGGAACGTTCCACAAATTATACCCACCCGGTTTGAAGTCATAAACAGCTTGAAACACAGCGAAGAGCTGCTGGCAAAACGCACAAAAGTGCTGTCTGAATGAATGCTTACAAGTTATGTTATGTCAATGTTATGTCATAATTACATAAAATTCTGGCAAATTAGTTCGCAACGAGCCAGGCCCAAACTGTTGCATATACCCTGACTCTGCGTGCAATGAACGCTAGAGATGTGACACAATTTCATGTTAGCAGGCAATATTAACTAAATATGTAGGTTTAAAAATATATACTTGTGTATTGATTTTAAAGAAAGGCATTGATGTTTATAGTTAGGTACATTGGTGCAACGACAGTGCTTTTTTCTCAAATGCGCTTGTTAAATCAACACCATTTGTTGAAGTAGGCTGTGATTCAATGATAAATTAACAGGCACAGCATCGATTATATGCAACGCAGGACACGTTAGATAAACTAGTAATATCATCAACCATGTGTAGTTAACTAGTGATTTTGTTAAGATTGATCGTTTTTTATAAGATAAGTTTAATGCTAGCTAGCAACCTACCTTGGCTTCTTGCTGCCCTCGCTTAACAGGTAGTCAGCCTGCCATGCAGGCTCCTCGTGCGTTGGATTGGATTAGTAACCGGAAGTTTGCAAAAACGAATCCCTGAATCCCCCTGAACAAGGCAGTTAACCCCGTTCCTAGGCCGTCATTGAAAATAAGAATGTGTTCTTAATCTGACTTGCCTAGTTAAATAAAGGTGTAAAAAAAAAATAATAATAATTTAAAAAAGCTCCCCCAATTAAAAAAAATAAAATAAAAATCGGCAAATTGGTGGCCAAAAATACCGATTACCGATTGTTATGGAAACTTGAAATCGGCCCTAATTAATCGGCCATTCCGATTAATCGGTCGACCTCTATATGAGAGGCTCACTGTATTTAAATGATTCCAAAACGTAATGTCTCGCTCGCTTGCTCGCTCTGTGTGTGCGTGTCTCTCTCGCTCTCGCTCTTCTCTCCTCTCTGTGTCTATGATAAACCTTCCATCCTGGTCTGCTGTGTTACTATGGTAAATGTGAGGTTGTGATATCCAGCCCTGCGGCCTTGCTAAGGGTTAATAATTGATCCCAGATCTCTGGGAGTATTACTTGACAGAGACTGTGTGTGTTACTATCGGCCATGCTATTGGACCTTTTTATGATGGTCACCGATGGCAGCAGGTGGTTGAAAAGCTCTCTCTGTCTCTCTCTCTCTCTCTTGTTCTCTCTCTGTCTCTCTCGTTCTCTCTCTCGTAGAATAGTGCAGTGGCAGGTCTTTTGGTACAGTCATTTATTTTCCCATTAGCCCCTTCTCTGAAGATGGTGCTCCTGGGTCTGAGGGGCTGGCTAGGGCGATAGAGAGAACAGAGGAGAGGAGAGGGCCCTGCACACACTGATAAGACCCGGAGAGGAGGAAGGGAGGGAGGGGGAGAGATGGAGGAAGTGTCTGAATGCCTTTACAGGCGTACTAAATAGTATGTGAAAAAATAACCTTCTATAGTGTGTGATATTTTGAAAATAGTACTCTGAATGTGTAACGCGGGGATTGTGTTGACTCCTGCCATTCGTTCATTTTGCTAAAGAGCGTCGGTTTATCCCATTATCAGCTGTTGTCAAACACGAGTCAGAAAAGACAATTGAATTATATTAGACCCAACACCAAAATGAGTGTGCAGTTTTAAGTATGTAGTATGCTAGTATGGGTATTCTGATACGGCCTGAGGAGAGGAGTTGGAGGGAGAGAGAGATAGGGAGGGAGAGAGAGAGGGAGGGAGGGAGGGAGGGAGAGAGAGGGAGGGAGAGAGAACGCAAGGGAGAGGGGGAGGGAGGGAGAGATGGAGGGGGGAGTCTAATATTAGTGCATGGTGTTTCTGCATGGTGTTTCTTCTCCAGCAGTCAGCCAGTCTGCCACAGCTGATTGGTCCAGCAGATGAGCTGACCACAGCACAGACTTGGGCCTCTTCCTGTGATGTTGTTTAGGAGGTTGTTGGTTCATACCTCTCACAGAGTGAGGGACCATCAGAGCTGGTGAATCTCTCCCCTCACAGAGTGAGGGACCATCAGAGGTGGTGAATCTCTCCTCTCACAGAGTGAGGGACCAGCAGGGGTGGTGAATCTCTCCTCTCACAGAGTGAGGGACCATCAGAGGTGGTGAATCTCTCCTCTCACAGAGTGAGGGACCATCAGAGGTGGTGAATCTCAGCGTGAGGGAGCGTCAGTGGTGACAGACACTTATTGAATCATCCCATGTTCTGTCTCTTTCGGTTGTTGATGGAACATCAGCACACATTGGAGTCAGTCTTGATCAATAGGAAATATTGACCAGCACCTTTGTTGTGATTACAAACCAATTGACTTTGAGCCTGTGTTAAAAGCCCATTAGTTGATTGTTAAGGAAGACACACACACACACACACACACACACACACACACACACACACACACACACACACACACACACACACACACACACACACACACACACCATGCTCCTTCAGCACTTATCCTAATGAATCTATTCCTTGGTGACAAAATCCATCCTCTCCCTCTACCTCCCTCTCCTCTTTTCCTGTCCCATTGGTGTTTTAGGAGGGGTGTACAGCGGGCCCCCGGCCCCCCCTCTGCCCTGACCCCGGCCCCCCCACTAGGGGACCGGCTGGGGATCGATACTGGGACAGCTGGCTGGCATTAGGGAACCTACCCTATGGGCCGCACTACCCTATAACAGACACTACACACTACCCTATAACAGACACTACACACTACCCTAACAGACACTACCCACTACCCTAACAGACACTACACACTACCCTAACAGACACTACACTAACAGACACTACCCACTACCCAAACAGACACTACCCACTACCCTAACAGACACTACACACTACCCTAACAGACACTACCCTAACAGACAAATCAAATCAAATCAAATGTATTTATAAAGCCCTTCTTACATCAGCTGATATCTCAAAGTGCTGTACAGAAACCCAGCCTAAAACCCCAAACAGCAAGCAATGCAGGTGTAGAAGCACGGTGGCTAGGAAAAACTCCCTAGAAAGGCCAAAACCTGGGAAGAAACCTAGAGAGGAACCAGGCTATGAGGGTGGCCAGTCCTCTTCTGGCTGTGCCGGGTGGAGATTATAACAGCAGATGTTCAAATGTTCATAAATTACCAGCATGGTCAAATAATAATAATCATAGTAGTTGTCGAGGGTGCAACAAGTCAGTAACACAAGAGTAAGTGTCAGTTGGCTTTTTCATAGCCGATCTTTGAGAGTATCTCTACCGCTCTTGCTGTCTCTAGAGAGTTGAAAACAGCAGGTCTGGGACAGGTAGCACGTCCGGTGAACAGGTCAGGGTTCCATAGCTGCAGGCAGAACAGTTGAAACTGGAGCAGCAGCATGGCCAGGTGAACTGGGGACAGCAAGGAGTCATCAAGCCAGGTAGTCCTGAGGCATGGTCCTAGGGCTCAGGTCCGCCGAAAGAGAGAATTAGGGAGAGCATACTTAAATTCACACAGGACAGCGGATAAGACAGGAGAAATACTCCAGATATAACAGACTGACCCTAGCCCCCCGGCACATAAACTACTGCAGCATAAATACTGGAGGCTGAGACAGGAGGGGTCAGGAGACACTGTGGCCCCATCCGATGAAACCCCGGACAGGGGCCAAACAGGTAGGATATAACCCCACCCACTTTGCCAAAGCACAGACCCCACACCACTGGAGGGATATCTCCAACCACCAACATACCATCCCGGGACAAGGCCGAGAATAGCCCACAAAGATCTCCGCCACGGCACAACCCAAGGAGGGGCGCCAACCCAGACAGGAAGACCACGTCAGTGACTCAACCCACTCAAGTGACGCACCCCTCCCAGGGACGGCAGACACTACACACTACCCTAACAGACACTACACTAACAGACACTACACACTACCCTAACAGACACTACACACTACCCTAACAGACACTACACACTACACTAAGAGACACTACACACTACACTAAGAGACACTACACACTACCCTAACAGACACTACCCTAACAGACACTACACACTACCCTAACAGACACTACACACTACCCTAACAGACACTACACACTACCCTAACAGACACTACACACTACCCTAACAGACACTAACTACCCTAACAGATGCTACACACTACCCTAACATACACTACCCACTACCCTAACAGACACTACACACTACCCACTACCCTAACAGACACTACACACTACCCTAACAGACACTACGCTAACAGACACTACCCTAACAGACACTACCCACTACCCTAACAGACACTACACACTACCCTAACAGACACTACACACTACCCTAACAGACACTACCCACTACCCTAACAGACACTACCCACTACCCTAACAGACACTACCCACTACCCTAACAGACACTACCCACTACCCTAACAGACACTACCCACTACCCTAACAGACACTACCCACTACCCAACAGACACTACCCACTACCCTAACAGACACTACACACTACCCCAACAGACACTACCCTAACAGACACTACCCACTGCCCTAGCAGACACTACCCACTACCCTAACAGACACTACCCACTACCTAACAGACACTACCCACTACCCCAACAGACACTACCCACTACCCTAACAGACACTACACACTACCCCAACAGACACTACCCACTACCCCAACAGACACTCCCACTACCCTAACAGACACTACCCACTACCCTAACAGACACTACCCACTACCCTAACAGACACTACCACTACCCTAACAGACACTACCCACTACCCTAACAGACACTACCCACTACCCTAACAGACACTACCCACTACCCTAACAGACACTACCCTAACAGACACTACCCACTACCCTAACAGACACTACCCACTACCCTAACAGACACTACCCACTACCCTAACAGACACTACCCACTACCCTAACAGACACTACCCTAACAGACACTACCCACTACCCTAACAGACACTACCCTAACAGACACTACCCACTACCCTAACAGACACTACCCACTACCCTAACAGACACTACCCTAACAGACACTACCCTAACAGACACTACACACTACCCTAACAGACCACTACCCTAACAGACACTACCACTACCCTAACAGACACTACCCACTACCCTAACAGACACTACCCACTACCCTAACAGACACTACCCACTACCCTAACAGACACTACCACTACCCTAACAGACACCACCCTAACAGACACTACCCACTACCCTAACAGACACTACCACTACCTAACAGACACTACCCACTACCCTAACAGACACTACACACTACCCTAACAGACACTACACACTACCCTAACAGACACTACACACTACCCTAACAGACACTACACACTACCCTAACATACACTACACACTACCCCAACAGACACTACACACTACCCCAACAGACACCACCCAACGACACTACCCTAACAGACACTACCCTAACAGACACTACCCTAACAGACACTACCACACCTAACAGACACTACCCACTACCCTAACAGACACTACCCACTACCCTAACAGACACTACCCACTACCCTAACAGACACCACCCACCACCCTAACAGACACTACCCACCACCCTAACAGACACCACCACCACCCTAACAGACACTCCACTACCCTAACAGACACTACCCACTACCCTAACAGACACTACCCACTACCCTAACAGACACTACCCACTACCCTAACAGACACTACACACTACCCTAACAGACACTACACACTACCCTAACAGACACTACACACTACCCCAACAGACACTACCCCAACAGACACTACCACTACCCTAACAGACACCACACACTACCCTAACAGACACTACACACTACCCTAACAGACACTACACACTACCCTAACAGACACTACCCACTACCCTAACAGACACTACCCACTACCCTAACAGACACTACCCACTACCCTAACAGACACTACCCACTACCCTAACAGACACTACCCACTACCCTAACAGACACTACCCACTACCCCAACAGACACTACCCACTACCCTAACAGACACTACACACTACCCTAACAGACACTACTCCTAACAGACACTACCCACTACCCTAACAGACACTACCCTAACAGACACTACCCACTACCCTAACAGACACTACCCACTACCCTAACAGACACTACCCACTACCCTAACAGACACTACACACTACCCTAACAGACACACCACTACCCTAACAGACACCACCCTAACAGACACTACACACTACCCTAACAGACACTACCCTAACAGACACACCACACCCTAACAGACACTACCCACACCCTAACAGACACTACCCACTACCCTAACAGACACTACCCACTACCCCAACAGACACCACCCTAACAGACACTACCCACTACCCTAACAGACACTACACACTACCCTAACAGACACTACACACTACCCCAACAGACACTACCCTAACAGACACTACCCACTACCCCAACAGACACTACCCACTACCCTAACAGACACTACCACTACCCTAACAGACACTACCCTAACAGACACTACCCACTACCCTAACAGACACTACCCTAACAGACACTACCCACTACCCTAACAGACACTACACACTACCCTAACAGACACTACCCACTACCCTAACAGACACTACCCACTACCCTAACAGACACTACCCACTCCCTAACAGACACTACCCACTACCCTAACAGACACTACCCACTACCCTAACAGACACCACACTACCCTAACAGACACTACCCACTACCCTAACAGACACTACACACTACCCTAACAGACACTACACACTACCCTAACAGACACTACCACACCCTAACAGACACTACACACTACCCTAACAGACACCACCACTACCCTAACAGACACTACCCACTACCCTAACAGACACTACCCACTACCCTAACAGACACTACCCACTACCCTAACAGACACTACCCACTACCCTAACAGACACTACACACTACCCTAACAGACACTACCCACTACCCCAACAGACACTACCCACTACCCTAACAGACACTACCCACTACCCTAACAGACACTACCCACTACCCTAACAGACACTACCCACTACCCTAACAGACACTACCCACTACCCTAACAGACACTACCCACTACCCTAACAGACACACACTACCCTAACAGACACTACCCACTACCCTAACAGACACACCACACCCCAACAGACACTACACACCACCCCAACAGACACTACCCAACAGACACTACCCCAACAGACACTACCCACTACCCTAACAGACACTACACACTACCCCAACAGACACTACCCACTACCCTAACAGACACTACCCTAACAGACACTACCCTAACAGACACTACCACACCCCAACAGACACTACCCACTACCCCAACAGACACTACCCACTACCCCAACAGACACTACACACTACCCTAACAGACACACCCAACAGACACCACCCTAACAGACACTACCCACTACCCTAACAGACACTACCCACTACCCCAACAGACACTACACACTACCCCAACAGACACTACCCACTACCCTAACAGACACTACCCACTACCCCAACAGACACTACCCACCACCCTAACAGACACTACCCACCACCCCAACAGACACTACACACTACCCTAACAGACACTCACCCTAACAGACACTACCCACTACCCTAACAGACACTACACACTACCCTAACAGACACTACACACTACCCTAACAGACACTCCCACTACCCCAACAGACACTACACACTACCCCAACAGACACTACACACTACCCCAACAGACACTACACACTACCCCAACAGACACCACACACTACCCTAACAGACACTACCCACTACCCTAACAGACACTACCCACTACCCTAACAGACACTACCCACTACCCTAACAGACACCACCCACACCCCAACAGACACCACCACTACCCTAACAGACACTACCCACTACCCTAACAGACACTACACACTACCCCAACAGACACCACCCTAACAGACACTACCCACTACCCCAACAGACACCACCACTACCCTAACAGACACTACCCACTACCCTAACAGACACTACCCACTACCCTAACAGACACTACCCACTACCCTAACAGACACTACCCACTACCCTAACAGACACTACACACTACCCCAACAGACACTACACACTACCCTAACAGACACTATCCTAACAGACACTACACACTACCCTAACAGACACTACCCTAACATACACTACCCACTACCCTAACAGACACTACCCACTACCCCAACAGACACTACACACTACCCCAACAGACACTACACACTACCCCAACAGACACTACACACTACCCCAACAGACACTACACACTACCCCAACAGACACTACACACTACCCTAACAGACACTACCCACTACCCTAACAGACACTACCCACTACCCTAGCAGACACTACCCACTACCCTAACAGACACTACCCACTACCTTAACAGACACTGCCCACTACCCTAGCAGACACTACACACTACCCTAGCAGACACTACCCACTACCCTAACAGACACTACACACTACTCTAACAGACACTACCCACTACCCTAGCAGACACCACCCACTACCCTAACAGACACTACCCACTACCTTAACAGACACTACCCACTACCCTAACAGACACCACCCACTACCCTAACAGACACTACCCACTACCCTAACAGACACACTACCCTAACAGACACTACCCACTACCCTAACAGACACTACCCACTACCCTAACAGACACTACCCACTACCCTAACAGACACTACACACTACCCTAACAGACACTACACACTACCCTAACAGACACACCCTAACAGACACTACACACTACCCTAACAGACACTACCCACTACCCTAACAGACACTACCCACTACCCTAACAGACACTACCCACTACCCTAACTACACTACCCTAACAGACACTACCCACTACCCTAACAGACACTACCCTAACAGACACTACCCACTACCCTAACAGACACTACACACTACCCTAACAGACACTACCCTAACAGACACTACGCTAACAGACACTACACACTACCCCAACAGACACTACCCTAACATACACTACACACTACCCTAACAGACACTACACACTACCCTAACAGACACTACCCACTACCCCAACAGACACTACCCACTACCCTAACAGACACTACCCACTACCCTAACAGACACTACCCTAACAGACACTACCCACTACCCTAACAGACACTACCCTAACAGACACTACACACTACCCTAACAGACACTACCCTAACAGACACTACACACTACCCTAACAGACACTACACACTACCCTAACAGACACCACACACTACCCTAACATACACTACACACTACCCTAACATACACTACACACTACCCTAACAGACACTACCCACTACCCTAACAGACACTACCACTACCCTAACAGACACTACCCAACAGACACTACCCACTACCCTAACAGACACTACACACTACCCTAACAGACACTACCCTAACAGACACTACGCTAACAGACACTACACACTACCCCAACAGACACTACCCTAACATACACTACACACTACCCTAACAGACACTACACACTACCCTAACAGACACTACACACTACCCTAACAGACACTACCCACTACCCTAACAGACACTACCCACTACCCTAACAGACACTACCCTAACAGACACTACCCACTACCCTAACAGACACTACCCTAACAGACACTACACACTACCCTAACAGACACTACACACTACCCTAACAGACACTACACACTACCCTAACAGACACTACACACTACCCTAACATACACTACACACTACCCTAACATACACTACACACTACCCCAACAGACACTACACACTACCCCAACAGACACTACCCTAAAAGACACTACCCTAACAGACACTACCCTAACAGACACTACCCTAACAGACACTACCCTAACAGACACTACCCACTACCCTAGCAGACACTACCCACTACCCTAGCAGACACTACCCACTACCCTAGCAGACACTACCCACTACCCTAGCAGACACTACCCACTACCCTAACAGACACTACCCACTACCCTAACAGACACTACCCACTACCCTAACAGACACTACCCACTACCCTAACAGACACTACCCACTACCCTAACAGACACTACACACTACCCTAACAGACACTACACACTACCCTAACAGACACTACACACTACCCTAACCGACACTACCCCAACAGACACTACACACTACCCCAACAGACACTACACACTACCCCAACAGACACCACACACTACCCCAACAGACACTACACACTACCCCAACAGACACTACACACTACCCTAACAGACACTACCCACTACCCTAGCAGACACTACCCACTACCCTAGCAGACACTACCCACTACCTTAACAGACACTACCCACTACCCTAGCAGACACTACCCACTACCCTAACAGACACTACCCACTACCCTAACAGACACTACACACTACCCTAACAGACACTACCCTAACAGACACTACCCACTACCCTAACAGACGACACTACCCTAACAGACACTACCCACTACCCTAACAGACACTACCCACTACCCTAACAGACACTACCCACTACCCTAACAGACACTACCCACTACCCTAACAGACACTACACACTACCCTAACAGACACTACCCTAACAGACACTACACACTACCCTAACAGACACTACCCTAACATACACTACCCACTACCCTAACAGACACTACCCACTACCCTAACAGACACTACCCACTACCCTAACAGACACTACCCACTACCCTAACAGACACTACCCTAACAGACACTACCCACTACCCTAACAGACACTACACACTACCCTAACAGACACTACACACTACCCTAACAGACACTACCCTAACAGACACTACCCACTACCCAAACAGACACTACCCACTACCCTAACAGACACTACCCACTACCCTAACTACACTACCCTAACAGACACTACCACTACCCTAACAGACACTACCCTAACAGACACTACCCACTACCCTAACAGACACTACACACTACCCTAACAGACACTACCCACTACCCTAACAGACACTACGCTAACAGACACTACACACTACCCCAACAGACACTACCCTAACATACACTACACACTACCCTAACAGACACTACACACTACCCTAACAGACACTACCCACTACCCCAACAGACACTACCCACTACCCCAACAGACACTACCCACTACCCTAACAGACACTACCCACTACCCTAACAGACACTACCCTAACAGACACTACACACTACCCTAACAGACACTACCCTAACAGACACTACACACTACCCTAACAGACACTACCCACTACCCCAACAGACACTACCCACTACCCTAACAGACACTACCCACTACCCTAACAGACACTACCCACTACCCTAACAGACACTACCCACTACCCTAACAGACACTACCCACTACCCTAACAGACACTACACACTACCCCAACAGACACTACACACTACCCTAACAGACACTACACACTACCCCAACAGACACTACCCACACACTACCCCAACAGACACTACACACTACCCCAACAGACACTACACACTACCCCAACAGACACCACACACTACCCCAACAGACACTACACACTACCCTAACAGACACTACCCACTACCCTAGCAGACACTACCCACTACCCTAACAGACACTACCCACTACCTTAACAGACACTACCCACTACCCTAGCAGACACTACCCACTACCCTAACAGACACTACCCACTACCCCAACAGACACTACACACTACCCTAACAGACACCACCTAACAGACACTACCCACTACCCTAACAGCGACACTACCCTAACAGACACTACCCACTACCCTAACAGACACTACCCACTACCCTAACAGACACTACCCACTACCCTAACAGACACTACACACTACCCTAACAGACACTACACACTACCCTAACAGACACTACCCTAACAGACACTACACACTACCCTAACAGACACTACCCTAACATACACTACCCACTACCCTAACAGACACTACCCACTACCCTAACAGACACTACCCTCTACCCTAACTACACTACCCTAACAGACACTACCCACTACCCTAACAGACACTACCCTAACAGACACTACCCACTACCCTAACAGACACTACACACTACCGTAACAGACACCACACACTACCCTAACAGACACTACCCTAACAGACACTACCCACTACCCTAACAGACACTACCCACTACCCTAACAGACACCACCCACACCCAACGACACTACCCCAACAGACACTACCCACTACCCTAACAGACACTACCCTAACAGACACTACCCACTACCCTAACAGACACTACACACTACCCTAACAGACACTACCCACTACCCTAACAGACACTACGCTAACAGACACTACACACTACCCCAACAGACACTACCCTAACAGACACTACACACACCCAACAGACACACACACTACCCTAACAGACACTACCCACTACCCCAACAGACACCACCCACTACCCCAACAGACACTACACACTACCCCAACAGACACTACCCACTACCCTAACAGACACTACCCACTACCCCAACAGACACTACCCTAACAGACACTACCCACTACCCTAACAGACACTACCCTAACAGACACTACCCATTACCCTAACAGACACTACCCTAACAGACACTACACACTACCCTAACAGACACTACCCTAACAGACACTACACACTACCCTAACATACACTACACACTACCCTAACATACACTACACACTACCCCAACAGACACTACACACTACCCTAACAGACACTACCCTAACAGACACTACCCTAACAGACACTACCCACTACCCTAGCAGACACTACCCACTACCCTAGCAGACACTACCCACTACCCTAGCAGTCACTACCCACTACCCTAACAGACACTACACACTACCCCAACAGACACTACACACTACCCCAACAGACACTACCCACTACCCTAGCAGACACTACCCACTACCCTAACAGACACTACCCACTACCCTAACAGACACTACCCACTACCCTAACAGACACTACCCACTACCCTAACAGACACTACCCACTACCCTAACAGACACTACCCACTACCCTAACAGACACTACCCACTACCCTAACAGACACTACACACTACCCTAACAGACACTACCCTAACAGACACTACCCACTACCCTAACAGACGACACTACCCTAACAGACACTACCCACTACCCTAACAGACACTACCCACTACCCTAACAGACACTACCCACTACCCCAACAGACACTACACACTACCCTAACAGACACTACACACTACCCCAACAGACACTACACACTACCCCAACAGACACCACCCACTACCCTAGCAGACACACCACTACCCTAACAGACACTACCCACTACCCCAACAGACACTACCCACTACCTAACAGACACACCACTACCCTAACAGACACTACACACTACCCCAACAGACACTACACACTACCCCAACAGACACTACCCACTACCCCAACAGACACTACACACCACCCTAACAGACACTACCCACTACCCTAACAGACACCACCCACTACCCCAACAGACACTACCACTACCCTAACAGACACTACCCACTACCCCAACAGACACTACACACTACCCCAACAGACACTACACACTACCCCAACAGACACTACACACTACCCCAACAGACACTACACACTACCCCAACAGACACCACACACTACCCTAACAGACACTACCCACTACCCTAACAGACACCACCCACTACCCCAACAGACACTACCCACTACCCTAACAGACACTACCCACTACCCTAACAGACACCACCCACTACCCTAACAGACACCACCCACTACCCCAACAGACACTACCCACTACCCCAACAGACACCACACACTACCCTAACAGACACTACCCACTACCCCAACAGACACCACCCACTACCCTAGCAGACACTACCCACTACCCTAACAGACACTACCCACTACCCTAACAGACACTACCCACTACCCTAACAGACACTACCCACTACCCCAACAGACACACTACCCCAACAGACACTACCCACTACCCTAACAGACACTACCCACTACCCAACAGACACTACCCACTACCCTAACAGACACTACACACTACCCCAACAGACACTACACACTACCCTAACAGACACTACCCAACAGACAACACACTACCCTAACAGACACTACCCACTACCCCAACAGACACTACCCACTACCCTAACAGACACTACCCACTACCCCAACAGACACTACCCTAACAGACACTACCCACTACCCAACAGACACTACCCTAACAGACACTACCCACTACCCCAACAGACACTACACACTACCCTAACAGACACTACCCAACAGACACCACCCCAACAGACACTACACACTACCCCAACAGACACTACCCAACAACACTACCCTAACAGACACTACACACTACCCTAACAGACACTACCCACTACCCCAACAGACACTACCCACTACCCTAACAGACACTACCCACTACCCTAACAGACACTACCCTAACAGACACTACCCACTACCCTAACAGACACTACCCTAACAGACACTACACACTACCCTAACAGACACTACCCTAACAGACACTACACACTACCCTAACAGACACTACACACTACCCTAACAGACACCACACACTACCCTAACATACACTACACACTACCCTAACATACACTACACACTACCCTAACAGACACTACCCACTACCCTAACAGACACTACCCACTACCCTAACAGACACTACCCTAACAGACACTACCCACTACCCTAACAGACACTACACACTACCCTAACAGACACTACCCTAACAGACACTACCCTAACAGACACTACACACTACCCCAACAGACACTACCCTAACATACACTACACACTACCCTAACAGACACTACACACTACCCTAACAGACACTACCCACTACCCCAACAGACACTACCCACTACCCTAACAGACACTACCCACTACCCTAACAGACACTACCCTAACAGACACTACCCACTACCCTAACAGACACTACCCTAACAGACACTACACACTACCCTAACAGACACTACACACTACCCTAACAGACACTACACACTACCCTAACAGACACCACACACTACCCCAACAGACACCACACACTACCCCAACATACACTACACACTACCCCAACAGACACCACACACTACCCCAACAGACACTACCCACTACCTAACAGACACTACCCAACAGACACTACCCAACAGACACTACCCTAACAGACACTACCCACTGCCCTAGCAGACACTACCCACTACCCCAACAGACACTACCCACTACCCCAACAGACACTACCCACTACCCCAACAGACACTACCCACTACCCTAGCAGACACCACCCACTACCCTAACAGACACTACCCACTACCCCAACAGACACTACCCACTACCCTAACAGACACTACACACTACCCCAACAGACACTACACACTACCCCAACAGACACTACACACTACCCTAACAGACACTACACACTACCCAACAGACACTACCCCAACAGACACCACACACTACCCCAACAGACACTACACACTACCCCAACAGACACTACACACTACCCCAACAGACACTACACACTACCCCAACAGACACTACACACTACCCTAACAGACACTACCCACTACCCTAGCAGACACTACCCACTACCCTAACAGACACCACCCACTACCCCAACAGACACTACCCACTACCCTAGCAGACACTACCCACTACCCTAACAGACACTACCCACCACCCCAACAGACACTACACACTACCCTAACAGACACTACCCTAACAGACACTACACACTACCCTAACAGACCCACACTACCCCAACAGACACTACCACTACCCTAACAGACACTACCCACTACCCTAACAGACACTACCCACTACCCTAACAGACACTACCCACTACCCTAACAGACACTACACACTACCCTAACAGACACTATCCTAACAGACACTACACACTACCCTAACAGACACTACCCTAACATACACTACCCACTACCCTAACAGACACTACCCACTACCCTAACAGACACTACCCTCTACCCTAACAGACACTACCCACTACCCTAACAGACACTACCCTAACAGACACTACCCACTACCCTAACAGACACTACACACTACCGTAACAGACACTACACACTACCCTAACAGACACTACCCTAACAGACACTACCCACTACCCTAACAGACACTACCCACTACCCTAACAGACACTACCCACACCCAACACACTACCCTAACAGACACTACCCACTACCCTAACAGACACTACCCTAACAGACACTACCCACTACCCTAACAGACACTACACACTACCCTAACAGACACTACCCACTACCCTAACAGACACTACGCTAACAGACACTACACACTACCCCAACAGACACTACCCTAACATACACTACACACTACCCTAACAGACACTACACACTACCCCAACAGACACTACCCACTACCCCAACAGACACTACCCACTACCCCAACAGACACTACCCACTACCCTAACAGACACTACCCACTACCCTAACAGACACTACCCTAACAGACACTACCCACTACCCTAACAGACACTACCCTAACAGACACTACACACTACCCTAACAGACACTACCCACTACCCTAGCAGACACTACCCACTACCCTAACAGACACTACCCACTACCCTAACAGACACTACCCACTACCCTAGCAGACACTACCCACTACCCTAACAGACACTAACACTACCCTAACAGACACTACACACTACCCTAACAGACACTACACACTACCCTAACAGACACTACACACTACCCTAACCGACACTACCCTAACTACACTACCCCAACAGACACTACACACTACCCCAACAGACACTACACACTACCCCAACAGACACTACACACTACCCCAACAGACACTACACACTACCCTAACAGACACTACCCACTACCCTAGCAGACACTACCCACTACCCTAGCAGACACTACCCACTACCTTAACAGACACTACCCACTACCCTAACAGACACTACCCACTACCCTAACAGACACTACCCACTACCCTAACAGACACTACACACTACCCTAACAGACACTACCCTAACAGACACTACCCACTACCCTAACAGACGACACTACCCTAACAGACACTACCCACTACCCTAACAGACACTACCCACTACCCTAACAGACACTACCCACTACCCTAACAGACACTACACACTACCCTAACAGACACTACACACTACCCTAACAGACACTACCCTAACAGACACTACACACTACCCTAACAGACACTACCCTAACATACACTACCCACTACCCTAACAGACACTACCCACTACCCTAACAGACACTACCCCACCCAACACACTACCCTAACAGACACTACCCACTACCCTAACAGACACTACCCTAACAGACACTACCACTACCCTAACAGACACTACACACTACCGTAACAGACACTACACACTACCCTAACAGACACTACCCTAACAGACACTACCCACTACCCTAACAGACACTACCCACTACCCTAACAGACACTACCCACTACCCTAACTACACTACCCTAACAGACACTACCCACTACCCTAACAGACACTACCCTAACAGACACTACCCACTACCCTAACAGACACTACACACTACCCTAACAGACACTACCCACTACCCTAACAGACACTACGCTAACAGACACTACACACTACCCCAACAGACACTACCCTAACATACACTACACACTACCCTAACAGACACTACACACTACCCTAACAGACACTACCCACTACCCCAACAGACACTACCCACTACCCCAACAGACACTACCCACTACCCCAACAGACACTACCCACTACCCTAACAGACACTACCCAGTACCCTAACAGACACTACCCTAACAGACACTACCCACTACCCTAACAGACACTACCCTAACAGACACTACCCACTACCCTAACAGACACTACCCTAACAGACACTACACACTACCCTAACAGACACTACCCTAACAGACACTAAACACTACCCTAACATACACTACACACTACCCTAACATACACTACACACTACCCCAACAGACACTACACACTACCCCAACAGACACTACCCTAACAGACACTACCCTAACAGACACTACCCACTACCCTAGCAGACACTACCCACTACCCTAGCAGTCACTACCCACTACCCTAGCAGTCACTACCCACTACCCTAACAGACACTACCCACTACCCTAACAGACACAACACACTACCCCAACAGACACTACCCACTACCCTAGCAGACACTACCCACTTACCCAGCAGACACTACCCACTACCCTAGCAGACACTACCCACTACCCTAACAGACACTACCCACTACCCTAACAGACACCACCCACTACCCTAGCAGACACTACCCACTACCCCAACAGACACTACCCACTACCCTAACAGACACTACACACTACCCTAACAGACACTACCCTAACAGACACTACCCACTACCCTAACAGACGACACTACCCTAACAGACACTACCCACTACCCTAACAGACACTACCCACTACCCTAACAGACACTACCCACACCCCAACAGACACTACACACTACCCCAACAGACACTACACACTACCCTAACAGACACTACACACCACCCCAACAGACACTACCCACTACCCTAACAGACACTACCCACTACCCTAACAGACACACCCACTACCCTAACAGACACTACCCACACCTAACAGACACTACCCACTACCCTAACAGACACTACACACTACCCCAACAGACACTACACACTACCCCAACAGACACTACCCACTACCCCAACAGACACTACCCACCACCTTAACAGACACTACCCACTACCCTAACAGACACTACCAACTACCCTAACAGACACTACCAACTACCCTAACAGACACTACCCACTACCCTAACAGACACTACCCACTACCCTAACAGACACTACCCACTACCCTAGCAGACACTACCCACTACCCTAGCAGACACTACCCACTACCCTAACAGACACTACCCACTACCCTAACAGACACTACCCACTACCCTAACAGACACTACACACTACCCCAACAGACACTACACACTACCCCAACAGACACTACACACTACCCCAACAGACACTACCCACTACCCCAACAGACACTACCCACTACCCCAACAGACACTACCCACTACCCTAACAGACACTACCCACTACCCTAACAGACACTACCCACTACCCAAACAGACACTACCCACTACCCTAACAGACACTACCCACTACCCTAACAGACACTACCCTAACAGACAACACCCACTACCCTAACAGACACTACACACTACCCCAACAGACACTACCCTAACAGACACTACGCTAACAACACTACCCAACAGACACTACCCTAACAGACACTACCCACTACCCTAACAGACACTACCCACTACCCTAACAGACACTACCCACTACCCTAACAGACACTACCCAACACACTACGCTAACAGACACTACCCACTACCCTAACAGACACTACCCACTACCCTAACAGACACTACCCACTACCCTAACAGACACCACACACTACCCCAACAGACACTACGCACAGACACTACCCTAACAGACACTACACACTACCCTAACAGACACTACACACTACCCTAACAGACACCACACACTACCCTAACAGACACTACACACTACCCTAACAGACACTACCCACTACCCTAACAGACACTACCCACTACCCTAACAGACACTACCCACTACCCTAACAGACACTACCCACTACCCTAACAGACACTACACACTACCCCAACAGACACTACCCTAACAGACACTACCCACTACCCCAACAGACACTACCCACTACCCTAACAGACACTACCCACTACCCTAGCAGACACTACCCACTACCCTAACAGACACTACCCACTACCCCAACAGACACTACACACTACCCCAACAGACACTACACACTACCCCAACAGACACTACACACTACCCCAACAGACACTACACACTACCCCAACAGACACTACACACTACCCCAACAGACACTACACACTACCCCAACAGACACTACACACTACCCCAACAGACACTACACACTACCCTAACAGACACACCCAGCAGACACTACCCACTACCCTAGCAGACACTACCCACTACCCTAACAGACACTACCCACTACCCCAACAGACACTACCCACTACCCTAGCAGACACCACCCACTACCCTAACAGACACTACACACTACCCCAACAGACACTACACACTACCCTAACAGACACTACCCACTACCCTAGCAGACACTACCCACTACCCTAACAGACACTACCCACTACCTTAACAGACACTACCCACTACCTTAACAGACACTACCCACTACCCTAACAGACACTACACACTACCCCAACAGACACTACACACTACCCTAACAGACACTACCCAACAGACACTACCCAACAGACACTAACCACTACCCTAACAGACGCACACTACCCTAACAGACACTACCCACTACCCTAACAGACACCACCCACTACCCTAACAGACACCACCACTACCCTAACAGACACTACACACTACCCTAACAGACACTACACACTACCCTAACAGACACTACACACTACCCTAACAGACACTACCCTAACAGACACTACACACTACCCTAACAGACACTACCACTACCCTAACAGACACTACCCACTACCCTAACTACACTACCCTAACAGACACTACCCACTACCCTAACAGACACTACCCTAACAGACACTACCCACTACCCTAACAGACACTACACACTACCCTAACAGACACTACCCAACGACACCACGCTAACAGACACTACACACTACCCCAACAGACACTACCCCAACAGACACACACACTACCCTAACAGACACTACACACTACCCCAACAGACACTACCCAACAACACACACACCACCCCAACAGACACTACACACTACCCTAACAGACACTACCCACTACCCCAACAGACACTACCCACTACCCCAACAGACACCACCCACTACCCTAACAGACACTACCCACTACCCTAACAGACACTACCCTAACAGACACTACACACTACCCAACAGACACTACCCTAACAGACACTACACACTACCCTAACAGACACTACCCACCACCCTAGCAGACACTACCCACCACCCCAACAGACACTACCCACTACCCTAACAGACACTACCCACTACCCTAACAGACACTACCCACTACCCTAACAGACACTACCCACTACCCTAACAGACACTACACACTACCCTAACAGACACTACACACTACCCTAACAGACACTACACACTACCCCAACAGACACTACCCACACACTACCCCAACAGACACTACACACTACCCCAACAGACACTACACACTACCCCAACAGACACTACACACTACCCCAACAGACACTACACACTACCCTAACAGACACTACCCACTACCCTAGCAGACACTACCCACTACCCTAGCAGACACTACCCACTACCTCAACAGACACTACCCACTACCCTAGCAGACACTACCCACTACCCTAACAGACACTACCCACTACCCTAACAGACACTACACACTACCCTAACAGACACTACCCTAACAGACACCACCACTACCCTAACAGACACGACCACTACCCTAACAGACACTACCCACTACCCTAACAGACACTACCCACTACCCTAACAGACACTACCCACTACCCTAACAGACACTACACACTACCCTAACAGACACTACACACTACCCTAACAGACACTATCCTAACAGACACTACACACTACCCTAACAGACACTACCCTAACAGACACTACCCACTACCCTAACAGACACTACCCACTACCCTAACAGACACTACCCTCTACCCTAACTACACTACCCTAACAGACACTACCCACTACCCTAACAGACACTACCCTAACAGACACTACCCTAACAGACACTACCCACTACCCTAACAGACACTACACACTACCGTAACAGACACTACACACTACCCTAACAGACACTACCCTAACAGACACTACCCACTACCCTAACAGACACTACCCACTACCCTAACAGACACTACCCACTACCCTAACTACACTACCCTAACAGACACTACCCACTACCCTAACAGACACTACCCTAACAGACACTACCCACCACCCTAACAGACACTACACACTACCCTAACAGACACTACCCACTACCCTAACAGACACTACGCTAACAGACACTACACACTACCCCAACAGACACTACCCCAACAGACACTACACACACCCAACAGACACACACACTACCCCAACAGACACTACCCACTACCCCAACAGACACTACCCACTACCCCAACAGACACTACCCACTACCCCAACAGACACTACCCACTACCCAACAGACACTACCAGCACCCAACAGACACTACCCTAACAGACACTACCCACTACCCCAACAGACACTACCCTAACAGACACTACCCACTACCCCAACAGACACTACCCTAACAGACACCCAACCAACAGACACTACCCTAACAGACACTAAACACTACCCTAACAGACACTACACACTACCCCAACAGACACTACACACTACCCCAACAGACACCACACACTACCCTAACAGACACTACCCTAACAGACACTACCCTAACAGACACTACCCACTACCCTAGCAGACACTACCCACTACCCAGCAGACACTACCCACCACCCCAGCAGACACTACCACTACCCTAACAGACACCACCCACTACCCCAACAGACACAACACACTACCCCAACAGACACTACCCACTACCCTAGCAGACACTACCCACTACCCTAGCAGACACTACCCACTACCCTAGCAGACACTACCCACTACCCTAACAGACACTACCCACTACCTTAACAGACACTACCCACTACCCTAGCAGACACTACCCACTACCCTAACAGACACTACCCACTACCCTAACAGACACTACACACTACCCTAACAGACACTACCCTAACAGACACTACCCACTACCCTAACAGACGACACTACCCTAACAGACACTACCCACTACCCTAACAGACACTACCCACTACCCTAACAGACACTACCTACTACCCTAACAGACACTACACACTACCCTAACAGACACTACACGCTACCCTAACAGACACTACACGCTACCCTAACAGACACTACCCACTACCCTAGCAGACACTACCCACTACCCTAACAGACCCTACCCACTACCCTAGCAGACACTACCCACTACTCTAACAGACACTACCCACTACCCTAACAGACAGTACACACTACCCCAACAGACACTACACACTACCCCAACAGACACTACCCACTACCCCAACAGACACTACCCACCACCCTAACAGACACTACCCACTACCCTAACAGACACTACCAACTACCCTAACAGACACTACCAACTACCCTAACAGACACTACCCACTACCCTAACAGACACTACCCACTACCCTAACAGACACTACCCACTACCCCAACAGACACCACCCACTACCCTAACAGACACCACCCACTACCCCAACAGACACTACCCACTACCCTAACAGACACTACCCACTACCCTAACAGACACCACACACTACCCCAACAGACACCACACACTACCCCAACAGACACTACACACTACCCCAACAGACACTACCCACTACCCCAACAGACACTACCCACTACCCTAACAGACACTACCCACTACCCTAACAGACACTACCCACTACCCAAACAGACACTACCCACTACCCTAACAGACACTACCCACTACCTTAACAGACACTACCCTAACAGACAATACCCACTACCCTAACAGACACTACCCACTACCCTAACAGACACTACCCTAACAGACACTACGCTAACAACACTACCTTAACAGACACTACCCAACAGACACTACCCACTACCCTAACAGACACTACCCACTACCCTAACAGACACTACCCACTACCCTAACAGACACTACCCTAACAGACACTACGCTAACAGACACTACCCACTACCCTAACAGACACTACCCACTACCCTAACAGACACTACCCACTACCCTAACAGACACTACACACTACCCTAACAGACACTACGCTAACAGACACTACCCTAACAGACACTACCCACTACCCTAACAGACACTACCCACTACCCTAACAGACACTACCCACTACCCTAACAGACACTACACACTACCCTAACAGACACTACCCACTACCCTAACAGACACTACCCACTACCCTAACAGACACTACCCACTACCCTAACAGACACTACCCACTACCCTAACAGACACTACACACTACCCCAACAGACACTACCCTAACAGACACTACCCACTGCCCTAGCAGACACTACCCACTACCCTAACAGACACTACCCACTACCCCAGCAGACACTACCCACTACCCTAACAGACACTACCCACTACCCCAACAGACACTACACACTACCCCAACAGACACTACACACTACCCCAACAGACACTACACACTACCCCAACAGACACTACACACTACCCCAACAGACACTACACACTACCCCAACAGACACTACACACTACCCCAACAGACACCACACACTACCCCAACAGACACCACACACTACCCTAACAGACACTACCCACTACCCTAGCAGACACTACCCACTACCCTAGCAGACACTACCCACTACCCCAACAGACACTACCCACTACCCCAACAGACACTACCCACTACCCCAACAGACACTACCGACCACCCCAACAGACACCACCCACTACCCCAACAGACACTACACACCACCCTAACAGACACTACCCACTACCCTAGCAGACACTACCCACTACCTAACAGACACTACCCACTACCCTAACAGACACTACCCACTACCCTAGCAGACACTACCCACTACCCTAACAGACACTACACACTACCCTAACAGACACTACACACTACCCTAACAGACACTACCCTAACAGACACTACCCTAACAGACACTAACCACTACCCTAACAGACGACACTACCCTAACAGACACTACCCACTACCCTAACAGACACTACCCACTACCCTAACAGACACTACCTACTACCCTAACAGACACTACACACTACCCTAACAGACACTACACACTACCCTAACAGACACTACACACTACCCCAACAGACACTACCCCAACAGACACTACACACTACCCTAACAGACACCACCCACTACCCTAACAGACACTACCCACTACCCAACACACTACCCTAACAGACACTACCCACTACCCTAACAGACACTACCCTAACAGACACTACCCACTACCCTAACAGACACTACACACTACCCTAACAGACACTACCCTAACAGACACTACGCTAACAGACACTACACACTACCCCAACAGACACTACCCTAACAGACACCACACACACCCTAACATACACTACACACTACCCTAACAGACACTACCCACTACCCCAACAGACACTACCCACTACCCTAACAGACACTACCCACTACCCTAACAGACACTACCCTAACAGACACTACCCACTACCCTAACAGACACTACCCAACAGACACTACACACTACCCCAACAGACACTACCCTAACAGACACTACCCACGCCCCAGCAGACACACCCACTACCCTAGCAGACACTACCCACTACCCTAGCAGACACCACCCACTACCCTAACAGACACTACCCACTACCCCAACAGACACTACACACTACCCCAACAGACACTACACACTACCCCAACAGACACTACACACTACCCCAACAGACACTACACACTACCCCAACAGACACTACACACTACCCCAACAGACACTACACACTACCCTAACAGACACTACCCACTACCCTAGCAGACACTACCCACTACCCTAGCAGACACTACCCACTACCTTAACAGACACTACCCACTACCTTAACAGACACTACCCACTACCCTAGCAGACACTACTGACTACCCTAGCAGACACTACCCACTACCCTAACAGACACTACACACTACTCTAACAGACACTACCCACTACCCTAGCAGACACTACCCACTACCCTAACAGACACTACCCACTACCTTAACAGACACTACCCACTACCCTAACAGACACTACCCACTACCCCAACAGACACTACCCACTACCCCAACAGACACCACACACTACCCCAACAGACACTACACACTACCCTAACAGACACTACCCTAACAGACACTACCCTAACAGACACTAACCACTACCCTAACAGACGACACTACCCTAACAGACACTACCCACTACCCTAACAGACACTACCCACTACCCTAACAGACACTACCTACTACCCTAACAGACACTACACACTACCCTAACAGACACTACACACTACCCTAACAGACACTACACACTACCCTAACAGACACTACCCTAACAGACACTACACACTACCCTAACAGACACTACACACTACCCTAACAGACACTACCCACTACCCTAACTACACTACCCTAACAGACACTACCCACTACCCTAACAGACACTACCCTAACAGACACTACCCACTACCCTAACAGACACTACACACTACCCTAACAGACACTACCCTAACAGACACTACGCTAACAGACACTACACACTACCCCAACAGACACTACCCTAACATACACTACACACTACCCTAACAGACACTACCCACTACCCCAACAGACACTACCCACTACCCTAACAGACACTACCCACTACCCTAACAGACACTACCCTAACAGACACTACACACTACCCTAACAGACACTACCCTAACAGACACTACACACTACCCTAACAGACACTACACACTACCCTAACAGACACTACACACTACCCTAACAGACACTACACACTACCCTAACATACGCTACACACTACCCTAACATACACTACACACTACCCCAACAGACACTACACACTACCCCAACAGACACTACCCTAACAGACATTACCCTAACAGACACTACCCTAATAGACACTACCCACTGCCCTAGCAGACACTATCCACTACCCTAGCAGACACTACCCACTACCCTAGCAGTCACTACCCACTACCCTAACAGACACTACCCACTACCCTAACAGACACTACACACTACCCCAACAGACACTACACACTACCCCAACAGACACTACACACTACCCTAACAGACACTACCCACTACCCTAGCAGACACTACCCACTACCCTAGCAGACACTACCCACTACCTTAACAGACACTACCCACTACCCTAGCAGACACTACCCACTACCCTAACAGACACTACCCACTACCCTAACAGACACTACCCACTACCCTAACAGACACTACCCACTACCCTAACAGACACTACACACTACCCTAACAGACACTACACACTACCCTAACAGACACTACACACTACCCTAACAGACACTACCCTAACAGACACTACACACTACCCTAACAGACACTACCCACTACCCTAACAGACACTACCCACTACCCTAACTACACTACCCTAACAGACACTACCCACTACCCTAACAGACACTACCCTAACAGACACTACCCACTACCCTAACAGACACTACACACTACCCTAACAGACACTACCCTAACAGACACTACGCTAACAGACACTACACACTACCCCAACAGACACTACCCTAACATACACTACACACTACCCTAACAGACACTACACACTACCCTAACAGACACTACCCACTACCCCAACAGACACTACCCACTACCCTAACAGACACTACCCACTACCCTAACAGACACTACCCTAACAGACACTACCCACTACCCTAACAGACACTACCCTAACAGACACTACACACTACCCTAACAGACACTACCCTAACAGACACTACCCACTGCCCTAGCAGACACTACCCACTACCCTAGCAGACACTACCCACTACCCTAGCAGACACTACCCACTACCCTAACAGACACTACCCACTACCCCAACAGACACTACACACTACCCCAACAGACACTACACACTACCCCAACAGACACTACACACTACCCCAACAGACACTACACACTACCCCAACAGACACTACACACTACCCCAACAGACACTACACACTACCCTAACAGACACTACCCACTACCCTAGCAGACACTACCCACTACCCTAGCAGACACTACCCACTACCTTAACAGACACTACCCACTACCTTAACAGACACTACCCACTACCCTAGCAGACACTACTGACTACCCTAGCAGACACTACCCACTACCCTAACAGACACTACACACTACTCTAACAGACACTACCCACTACCCTAGCAGACACCACCCACTACCCTAGCAGACACCACCACTACCCTAACAGACACTACCCACTACCCTAACAGACACTACCCACTACCCTAGCAGACACTACCCACTACCCTAACAGACACTACACACTACCCTAACAGACACTACACACTACCCCAACAGACACTACCCTAACAGACACTACCCAACAGACACACCACACCCAACAGACACACTACCCCAACAGACACTACCCACTACCCTAACAGACACTACCCACTACCCTAACAGACACTACCCACTACCCCAACAGACACTACACACTACCCTAACAGACACTACACACCACCCTAACAGACACTACACACTACCCTAACAGACACCACACACTACCCTAACAGACACTACCCTAACAGACACCACACACTACCCTAACAGACACTACCCACTACCCTAACAGACACTACCCACTACCAACACACCACCCTAACAGACACTACCCACTACCCTAACAGACACTACCCTAACAGACAATACCCACTACCCTAACAGACACTACACACTACCCCAACAGACACTACCCAACACACTACCCTAACAGACACTACACACTACCCCAACAGACACTACCCAACAGACACACACACTACCCTAACAGACACTACCCACTACCCCAACAGACACTACCCACTACCCTAACAGACACTACCCACTACCCCAACAGACACTACCCCAACAGACACTACCCACTACCCCAACAGACACTACCCTAACAGACACCACACACTACCCCAACAGACACTACACACTACCCTAACAGACACTACACACTACCCTAACAGACACTACACACTACCCTAACATACGCTACACACTACCCTAACATACACTACACACTACCCCAACAGACACTACACACTACCCCAACAGACACTACCCTAACAGACACTACCCTAACAGACACTACCCTAACAGACACTACCCACTGCCCTAGCAGACACTACCCACTACCCTAACAGACACCACCCACTACCCTAGCAGACACTACCCACTACCCTAACAGACACTACCCACTACCCTAACAGACACTACACACTACCCCAACAGACACTACACACTACCCCAACAGACACTACACACTACCCTAACAGACACTACCCACTACCCTAGCAGACACTACCCACTACCTAACAGACACTACCCACCACCCTAACAGACACCACCACTACCCTAACAGACACTACCCACTACCCTAACAGACACTACACACTACCCTAACAGACACTACACACTACCCTAACAGACACTACCCAACACACCCCAACAGACACTACACACTACCCCAACAGACACCACACACTACCCCAACAGACACTACACACTACCCCAACAGACACTACACACTACCCAACAGACACACACACTACCCCAACAGACACCACACACTACCCTAACAGACACTACACACTACCCTAACAGACACTACACACTACCCCAACAGACACCACACACTACCCTAACAGACACCACACACTACCCCAACAGACACCACACACTACCCTAACAGACACTACCAACTACCCTAACAGACACTACCCTAACAGACACTACCCACTACCCAACAGACACTACCCACTACCCTAGCAGACACTACCCACTACCCCAACAGACACTACCCACTACCCTAACAGACACTACCCACTACCCTAACAGACACTACACACTACCCCAACAGACACTACACACTACCCCAACAGACACTACACACTACCCTAACAGACACTACCACTACCCTAACAGACACTACCCACTACCCTAACAGACACTACCCACTACCCTAACAGACACTACCCACTACCCCAGCAGACACTACCCACTACCCCAACAGACACTACCCACTACCCCAACAGACACTACACACTACCCCAACAGACACTACCCACTACCCTAACAGACACTACACACTACCCTAACAGACACTACACACCACCCTAACAGACACTACACACTACCCTAACAGACACTACCCTAACAGACACTACACACTACCCTAACAGACACTACCCACTACCCCAACAGACACTACCCACACCCAACACACTACCCTAACAGACACTACCCACTACCCTAACAGACACTACCCAACAGACACTACCCACTACCCCAACAGACACTACACACCACCCTAACAGACACTACCCTAACAGACACTACGCTAACAGACACTACACACTACCCCAACAGACACTACCAACAGACACACACACTACCCTAACAGACACACACACTACCCTAACAGACACTACCCACTACCCCAACAGACACTACCCACTACCCTAACAGACACTACCCACTACCCTAACAGACACTACCCTAACAGACACTACCCACTACCCTAACAGACACTACCCTAACAGACACTACACACTACCCTAACAGACACTACCCTAACAGACACTACCCACTACCCTAGCAGACACTACCCACTACCCTAGCAGACACTACCCACTACCCTAGCAGACACTACCCACTACCCTAACAGACACTACCCACTACCCCAACAGACACTACACACTACCCCAACAGACACTACACACTACCCCAACAGACACTACACACTACCCCAACAGACACTACACACTACCCCAACAGACACTACACACTACCCCAACAGACACCACACACCAACAGCACCCTAGCAGACACTACCCACTACCCTAGCAGACACTACCCACTACCTTAACAGACACTACCCACTACCTTAACAGACACTACCCACTACCCTAGCAGACACTACTGACTACCCTAGCAGACACTACCCACTACCCTAACAGACACTACACACTACTCTAACAGACACTACCCACTACCCTAGCAGACACTACCCACTACCCTAGCAGACACTACCCACTACCTTAACAGACACTACCCACTACCTTAACAGACACTACCCACTACCCTAGCAGACACTACCCACTACCCTAACAGACACTACACACTACCCTAACAGACACTACACACTACCCTAACAGACACTACCCTAACAGACACTACCCTAACAGACACTAACCACTACCCTAACAGAACACTACCCTAACAGACACTACCCACTACCCTAACAGACACTACCCACTACCCTAACAGACACTACCCACTACCCTAACAGACACTACACACTACCCTAACAGACACTACACACTACCCTAACAGACACTACACACTACCCTAACAGACACTACCCTAACAGACACTACACACTACCCTAACAGACACTACCCACTACCCTAACAGACACTACCCACTACCCCAACACACACCCTAACAGACACTACCCACTACCCTAACAGACACACCCTAACAGACAATACCCACTACCCTAACAGACACCACACACACCCAACAGACACTACCCTAACAGACACTACGCTAACAGACACTACACACTACCCCAACAGACACTACCCTAACATACACTACACACTACCCTAACAGACACTACCCACTACCCCAACAGACACTACCCACTACCCTAACAGACACTACCCACTACCCTAACAGACACTACCCTAACAGACACTACCCACTACCCTAACAGACACTACCCTAACAGACACTACACACTACCCTAACAGACACCACACACACCCTAACAGACACTACACACTACCCTAACAGACACTACACACTACCCTAACATACGCTACACACTACCCTAACATACACTACACACTACCCCAACAGACACTACACACTACCCCAACAGACACTACCCTAACAGACATTACCCTAACAGACACTACCCTAATAGACACTACCCACTGCCCTAGCAGACACCATCCACTACCCTAGCAGACACTACCCACTACCCCAGCAGTCACCACCCACTACCCTAACAGACACCACCCACTACCCCAACAGACACCACACACTACCCCAACAGACACTACACACTACCCCAACAGACACTACACACTACCCTAACAGACACTACCCACTACCCTAGCAGACACTACCCACTACCCTAACAGACACCACCCACTACCCTAGCAGACACCACCCACTACCCTAACAGACACTACCCACTACCCTAACAGACACTACACACCACCCTAACAGACACCACACACTACCCTAACAGACACTACCCACACACTACCCCAACAGACACACACACTACCCCAACAGACACTACACACTACCCCAACAGACACTACACACTACCCCAACAGACACTACACACTACCCCAACAGACACTACACACTACCCCAACAGACACTACACACTACCCCAACAGACACTACCCACTACCCTAGCAGACACTACCCACTACCCTAGCAGACACTACCCACCACCCCAACAGACACCACCCACACCCCAACAGACACTACCCACTACCCTAACAGACACTACCCACTACCCTAACAGACACTACACACTACCCTAACAGACACTACACACTACCATAACAGACACTACCCTAACAGACACTACCCACTACCCTAACAGACGACACTACCCTAACAGACACTACCCACTACCCTAACAGACACTACCCTAACAGACAATACCCACTACCCTAACAGACACTACACACTACCCTAACAGACACTACCCTAACAGACACTACGCTAACAGACACTACACACTACCCCAACAGACACTACCCTAACATACACTACACACTACCCTAACAGACACTACCCACTACCCCAACAGACACTACCCACTACCCTAACAGACACTACCCACTACCCTAACAGACACTACCCTAACAGACACTACCCACTACCCTAACAGACACTACCCTAACAGACACTACACACTACCCTAACAGACACTACACACTACCCTAACAGACACTACACACTACCCTAACAGACACTACACACTACCCTAACATACGCTACACACTACCCTAACATACACTACACACTACCCCAACAGACACTACACACTACCCCAACAGACACTACCCTAACAGACACTACCCTAACAGACACTACCCTAACAGACACCACCCACTGCCCCAGCAGACACCATCCACTACCCCAACAGACACTACCCACTACCCTAGCAGTCACTACCCACTACCCTAACAGACACTACCCACTACCCCAACAGACACTACACACTACCCCAACAGACACCACACACTACCCCAACAGACACCACACACTACCCCAACAGACACTACCCACTACCCTAACAGACACTACCCACTACCCCAACAGACACTACCCACTACCCTAACAGACACTACCCACTACCCCAGCAGACACTACCCACTACCCCAACAGACACTACCCACTACCCTAACAGACACTACACACTACCCTAACAGACACTACACACTACCCTAACCGACACTACCCTAACACACCCCAACAGACACTACACACTACCCCAACAGACACTACACACTACCCCAACAGACACTACACACTACCCCAACAGACACTACACACTACCCCAACAGACACTACACACTACCCCAACAGACACTACACACTACCCTAACAGACACTACCCACTACCCTAGCAGACACTACCCACTACCCTAGCAGACACTACCCACTACCTTAACAGACACTACCCACTACCCTAGCAGACACTACCCACTACCCCAACAGACACTACCCACTACCCCAACAGACACTACACACTACCCTAACAGACACTACACACTACCATAACAGACACTACCCTAACAGACACTACCCACTACCCTAACAGACGACACTACCCTAACAGACACTACCCACTACCCTAACAGACACTACCCACTACCCTAACAGACACTACCCACTACCCTAACAGACACTACCCACTACCCTAACAGACACTACACACTACCCTAACAGACACTACACACTACCCAACAGACACCCTAACAGACACTACACACTACCCTAACAGACACTACCCTAACAGACACTACCCACTACCCTAACAGACACCACCCACTACCCCAACAGACACTACCCCACAACACACTACCCTAACAGACACTACCCACTACCCCAACAGACACTACCCAACAGACACTACCCTAACAGACACTACCCACTACCCTAACAGACACTACACACTACCGCAACAGACACTACACACTACCCTAACAGACACTACCCTAACAGACACTACCCACTACCTAACAGACACTACCCACTACCCCAACAGACACTACCCACTACCCTAACAGACACTACCCACTACCCTAACAGACACTACCCTAACAGACACTACCCACCACCCTAACAGACACTACACACTACCCTAACAGACACTACCCACTACCCTAACAGACACCACGCAACAGACACTACACACTACCCCAACAGACACCACCCAACAGACACACACACTACCCTAACAGACACTACACACCACCCCAACAGACACTACCCACTACCCCAACAGACACTACCCACTACCCTAACAGACACTACCCACTACCCTAACAGACACTACCCTAACAGACACTACCCACTACCCCAACAGACACTACCCAACAGACACCAAACACTACCCCAACAGACACTACCCCAACAGACACTAAACACTACCCCAACATACACTACACACTACCCTAACATACACTACACACTACCCCAACAGACACTACACACTACCCCAACAGACACTACCCTAACAGACACTACCCTAACAGACACTACCCTAACAGACACTACCCTAACAGACACTACCCCAGCAGACACTACCCATACCCCAGCAGACACTACCCACTACCCCAGCAGACACTACCACTACCCTAACAGACACTACCCACTACCCTAACAGACACTACCCTAACAGACACTACCCACTACCCTAACAGACACTACCCTAACAGACACTACACACTACCCTAACAGACACTACACACTACCCTAACAGACACTACACACTACCCTAACAGACACTACACACTACCCTAACATACACTACACACTACCCTAACATACACTACACACTACCCCAACAGACACTACACACTACCCCAACAGACACTACCCTAACAGACACTACCCTAACAGACACTACCCTAACAGACACCACCCACGCCCCAGCAGACACCACCCACTACCCTAGCAGACACTACCCACTACCCCAACAGACACCACCCACCACCCTAACAGACACTACCCACTACCCTAACAGACACCACACACTACCCCAACAGACACCACACACTACCCCAACAGACACTACACACTACCCTAACAGACACTACCCACTACCCTACCAGACACTACCCACTACCCTAGCAGACACTACCCACTACCCTAACAGACACTACCCACTACCCTAACAGACACTACCCACTACCCTAACAGACACTACCCACTACCCCAACAGACACTACACACTACCCTAACAGACACTACACACTACCCCAACAGACACCACCCAAACACTACCCCAACAGACACTACACACTACCCCAACAGACACTACACATACCCCAACAGACACCACACACTACCCCAACAGACACTACACACTACCCCAACAGACACTACACACTACCCCAACAGACACTACACACTACCCTAACAGACACCACCCACCACCCTAACAGACACTACCCACTACCCCAGCAGACACTACCCACTACCCTAACAGACACCACCCACTACCCTAACAGACACTACCCACTACCCTAGCAGACACCACCCACTACCCTAACAGACACTACACACTACCCTAACAGACACTACACACTACCACAACAGACACTACCCTAACAGACACTACCCACTACCCCAACAGACACACACTACCCTAACAGACACTACCCACTACCCCAACAGACACTACCCACTACCCCAACAGACACTACCCACTACCCTAACAGACACTACCCACTACCCTAACAGACACTACACACTACCCCAACAGACACTACACACTACCCCAACAGACACTACCCCAACAGACACCACACTACCCCAACAGACACTACCCAACAGACACTACCCACTACCCTAACAGACACTACCCACTACCCCAACAGACACTACCCACCCGACACTACCCCAACAGACACTACACACTACCCTAACAGACACCACCCACTACCCAGCAGACACTACCCACTACCCTAGCAGACACTACCCACACCCAACAGACACCACCCCAACAGACACTACCCACTACCCTAACAGACACTACACACTACCCCAACAGACACCACACACTACCCAACAGACACTACCCTAACAGACACTACCCACTACCCTAACAGACACACCCACTACCCTAACAGACACTACCCACTACCCTAACAGACACTACCCACTACCCTAACAGACACTACACACTACCCTAACAGACACTACACACTACCCAACAGACACACCTAACAGACACTACACACTACCCCAACAGACACTACCCTAACAGACACTACCCACTACCCTAACAGACACTACCCACTACCCTAACAGACACTACCCCACCCAACACACCCTAACAGACACTACCCACTACCCTAACAGACACTACCCAACGCACTACCCTAACAGACACTACCCACTACCCTAACAGACACTACACACCACCCTAACAGACACTACACACTACCCTAACAGACACTACCTAACAGACACTACCCACTACCCTAACAGACACTACCCACTACCCTAACAGACACTACCCACTACCCCAACAGACACTACCCACCACCCTAACAGACACTACCCTAACAGACACTACCCACCACCTAACAGACACACACACTACCCAACAGACACTACCCACTACCCTAACAGACACTACGCTAACAGACACTACACACTACCCCAACAGACACTACCCCAACAGACACTACACACTACCCCAACAGACACCACACACTACCCCAACAGACACTACACACTACCCTAACAGACACTACCCACTACCCCAACAGACACTACCCACTACCCCAACAGACACTACCCTAACAGACACTACCCACTACCCTAACAGACACTACCCTAACAGACACTAAACACTACCCTAACAGACACTACCCTAACAGACACTAAACACTACCCTAACATACACTACACACTACCCTAACATACACTACACACTACCCCAACAGACACTACACACTACCCCAACAGACACTACCCTAACAGACACTACCCACTACCTTAACAGACACTACCCTAACAGACACTACCTTAACAGACACTACCCACTACCCTAGCAGTCACTACCCACCACCCTAGCAGTCACTACCCACTACCCTAACAGACACTACCCACCACCCTAACAGACACTACCCAACAGACACTACCCACTACCCAACAGACACTACCCTAACAGACACTACACACTACCCTAACAGACACTACACACTACCTAACAGACACTACACACTACCCTAACAGACACTACACACTACCCAACAGACACTACACACTACCCTAACAGACACACACACTACCCCAACAGACACTACACACTACCCCAACAGACACTACCCAACAGACACTACCCAACAGACACTACCCTAACAGACACTACCCACTACCCTAGCAGACACTATCCACTACCCTAGCAGACACTACCCACTACCCTAGCAGACACCACCCACTACCCTAACAGACACTACCCACTACCCCAACAGACACTACACACTACCCCAACAGACACCACACACTACCCCAACAGACACTACACACTACCCTAACAGACACTACCCACTACCCTAACAGACACTACCCACTACCCTAGCAGACACTACCCACTACTTAACAGACACTACCACCACCCTAGCAGACATACCCACTACCCTAACAGACACTACCCACTACCCCAACAGACACCACACATACCCTAACAGACACTACACACTACCCTAACAGACACTACCCAAACACTACCCCAACAGACACTACACATACCCCAACAGACACTACACACTACCCCAACAGACACTACACACTACCCCAACAGACACTACACACTACCCCAACAGACACTACACACTACCCCAACAGACACTACACACTACCCCAACAGACACTACCCACTACCCTAGCAGACACTACCCACTACCCTAACAGACACTACCCACTACCCTAACAGACACTACCCACCACCCAGCAGACACTACCCACTACCCCAACAGACACTACACACTACCCTAACAGACACTACACACTACCCCAACAGACACTACACACTACCCTAACAGACACTACCCCAACAGACACCACCCACTACCCTAACAGACACCACTACCCTAACAGACACTACACACCCAACAGACACTACCCACTACCCCAACAGACACTACCCACTACCCTAACAGACACTACCCACTACCCTAACAGACACTACACACTACCCTAACAGACACTACACACTACCCTAACAGACACCACCCCAACAGACACTACACACTACCCCAACAGACACCACCCTAACAGACACTACCCACTACCCCAACAGACACCACCCACTACCCCAACAGACACTACCTCCCAAACACTACCCAACAGACACCACACACACCCAACAGACACTACCCACTACCCAACAGACACACCACTACCCCAACAGACACTACCCACTACCCCAACAGACACTACCCCAACAGACACTACCCACTACCCAACAGACACTACACACTACCCTAACAGACACTAACACTACCCTAACAGACACTACCCCAACAGACACTACCACTACCCTAACAGACACCACCCACTACCCCAACAGACACTACCCACTACCCTAACAGACACCACCACTACCCTAACAGACACACCAACAGACACTACCACCACCCAACAGACACTACACACTACCCTAACAGACACTACCCACTACCCTAACAGACACTACGCTAACAGACACTACACACTACCCCAACAGACACTACCCTAACAGACACTACACACACCCTAACAGACACACACACCACCCTAACAGACACTACCCACCACCCCAACAGACACTACCAACTAAAGACACACCCACTACCCAACAGACACTACCCTAACAGACACTACCCACTACCCTAACAGACACTACCCCAACAGACACTACACACACCCAACAGACACTACCCAACAGACACTAAACACTACCCTAACAGACACTACACACACCCCAACAGACACACACACACCCAACAGACACCACACACTACCCCAACAGACACACCCAACAGACACTACCCTAACAGACACTACCAACAGACATACCACACTACCCTAGCAGACACTACCCACTACCCTAACAGTCACTACCCACACCCTAACAGACACCACCCACTACCCTAACAGACACCACCCACTACCCCAACAGACACTACAACCCAACAGACACTACCCACCACCCCAACAGACACTACCCACCACCCTAACAGACACTACCCACCACCCAACAGACACACACTACCCCAACAGACACTACCCACCACCCTAACAGACACTACACACTACCCCAACAGACACTACACACTACCCTAACAGACACTACGCAACAGACACTACACACTACCCCAACAGACATACCCAACAGACACTACACACTACCCTAACAGACACTACACACTACCCTAACAGACACTACCCACTACCCCAACAGACACTACCACTACCCCAACAGACACTACCCACTACCCCAACAGACACACCACCACCCAACAGACACTACCTAACAGACACTACCCACTACCCTAACAGACACTACCCTAACAGCCACACACCACCCTAACAGACACTACCCTAACAGACACTAAACACACCCCAACATACACACACACCACCCAACAGACACTACACACTACCCCAACAGACACTACACACTACCCCAACAGACACTACCCAGACACTACCCTAACAGACACTACCCAACAGACACTACCCTAACAGACACTACCACACCTAACAGACACTACCCACTACCCTAACAGACACTACCCACACCCTAACAGACACCACCCAACAGACACTACCCCAACAGACACTACCCACTACCCTAACAGACACTACCCACTACCCTAACAGACAGTACCCACTACCCTAACAGACACACCACTACCCAACAGACACTACCCACTACCCAACAGACACCACACACACCCCAACAGACACTACCTAACAGACACTACCCACTGCCCTAGCAGACACCACCCACTACCCCAACAGACACCACACACTACCCTAACAGACACTACCCTAACAGACACCACACACTACCCTAACAGACACTACCACTACCCCAACAGACACTACCACTACCCTAACAGACACTACCCACTACCCCAACAGACACTACCAACAGACACTACCCACACCCAACAGACACTACCACTACCCCAACAACTACCAACAGACACCACCACTACCCAAACAGACACTACCAACAGACACTACCCACTACCCTAACAGACACTACACACTACCCTAACAGACACTACCCAACAGACACTACGCTAACAGACACTACACACTACCCCAACAGACACTACCTAACAGACACTACACACTACCCTAACAGACACTACACACTACCCTAACAGACACTACCCACTACCCCAACAGACACTACCCACTACCCTAACAGACACTACCCACTACCCTAACAGACACTACCCAACAGACACTACCCACTACCCTAACAGACACTACCCCTAACAGACACTACACACTACCCTAACAGACACTACCCTAACAGACACCACCACTACCCCAGCAGACACCACCACTACCCTAACAGACACCACCCACTACCCTAACAGACACCACCCACTACCCTAACAGACACCACCCACTACCCCAACAGACACTACACACTACCCCAACAGACACCACACACTACCCCAACAGACACACACACTACCCCAACAGACACTACACACCACCCCAACAGACACTACACACTACCCCAACAGACACTACACACTACCCAACAGACACTACCCACCACCCTAGCAGACACTACCCACTACCCCAACAGACACTACCCACTACCCTAACAGACACCACCCACTACCCTAACAGACACTACCCACTACCCCAACAGACACTACTGACACCTAACAGACACTACACACTACCCTAACAGACACTACACACTACCCTAACAGACACTACCCACTACCCAACAGACACTACCCACTACCCTAGCAGACACTACCCACTACCCTAACAGACACTACCCACTACCCCAACAGACACCACCCACCACCCCAGCAGACACTACCCACTACCCCAACAGACACTACACACTACCCTAACAGACACTACACACTACCCTAACAGACACTACCCCAACAGACACTACCCAACAGCCACACTACCCTAACAGACACACCCACTACCCTAACAGACACCACCCACTACCCTAACAGACACTACCTACTACCCCAACAGACACTACACACTACCCTAACAGACACTACACACTACCCTAACAGACACTACACACTACCCTAACAGACACTACCCTAACAGACACCATAAACTACCCCAACAGACACTACCCACTACCCTAACAGACACTACCCACTACCCTAACAGACACTACCCACAACACTACCCTAACAGACACTACCCACTACCCTAACAGACACTACCCAACAGACACTACCACTACCCTAACAGACACCACCCACTACCCTAACAGACACTACCCTAACAGACACTACCCACTACCCCAACAGACACACCCTAACAGACACTAAACACTACCCAACAGACACTACCCAACAGACACTAAACACTACCCCAACAGACACTACACACTACCCTAACAGACACTACACACTACCCCAACAGACACACACACTACCCCAACAGACACTACCCTAACAGACACTACCCTAACAGACACTACCCAACAGACACTACCCTAACAGACACTACCACTACCCTAGCAGTCACTACCCACTACCCCAGCAGACACTACCACTACCCTAACAGACACTACCCACTACCCCAACACACTACCCTAACAGACACTACCCACTACCCTAACAGACACTACCCTAACAGACACTACCCACTACCCTAACAGACACTACACACTACCCTAACAGACACTACCCACAGACACTACGCTAACAGACACTACACACTACCCCAACAGACACTACCCTAACAACACTACACACTACCCTAACAGACACTACACACTACCCTAACAGACACTACCCACTACCCCAACAGACACTACCCACTACCCTAACAGACACCACCCACTACCCTAACAGACACACCCTAACAGACACTACCCACTACCCTAACAGACACTACCCTAACAGACACTACACACTACCCCAACAGACACTACCCTAACAGACACTACCCACTACCCTAGCAGACACTACCCACTACCTAACAGACACTACCCACTACCCTAACAGACACTACCCACTACCTAACAGACACACCCACTACCCCAACAGACACACACACTACCCCAACAGACACTACACACTACCCCAACAGACACTACACACTACCCCAACAGACACACACACACCCCAACAGACACTACACACTACCCCAACAGACACTACACACTACCCCAACAGACACTACACACTACCCTAACAGACACTACCCACTACCCTAGCAGACACTACCCACTACCCTAGCAGACACTACCCACTACCTTAACAGACACTACCCACTACCTTAACAGACACTACCCACTACCCTAGCAGACACTACCGACTACCCTAACAGACACTACCCACTACCCCAACAGACACCACACACTACCCTAACAGACACTACCCACTACCCTAACAGACACTACCCACACCCTAACAGACACCACCACCACCCTAACAGACACCACCCACTACCCTAACAGACACTACCCACTACCCCAGCAGACACACCCACACCAACAGACACAACACTACCAACAGACACTACAACACCCAAAGACACACCAAAAACCCAAAAACACACAACAGACACTACCCACTACCTAACAGACACACCCACTACCCTAACAGACACTACCACTACAACAGACACTACACACTACCCCAACAGACACTAACACTACCCAACAGACACTACACACTACCTAACAGACACACCAACAGACACACAAAACCCAACAGACACTACCACTACCAACAGACACTACCCATACCCTAACAGACACTACCCACTACCCTAACACACTACCCAACAGACACTACCCAACAACAGACACACACAACAGACATACACTACCTAACAGACACTACCCACTACCCAACAGACACCACCCTAACAGACACTACCCACTACCCCAACAGACACTACCTAACAGACACTAAACACACCTAAAGACAACTACCCAACAGACACAAACACTACCCTAACAGAAACACAACCTAACAGACAACACACCACCAACAGACACTAACACTACCCCAACAGACACTACCCTAACAGACACACCCAACAGACACTACCTAACAGACAACAACAGACACTACAGCAACACACCAAAGAGACAACCACTACCCAGCAGAACCACCCACACCCCAACAGACACACCCACTACACAAACAGAAACCCACTACCCAACAGAACATACCCTAACAGACAAACACACCCTAAAGACACACACACACTCAACAGACACTACACAACCCTAACAGACACTACAAAACAGAACACACACTACCTAACAAAACACACCCAACAGACACTACACACTACCCCAACAGACACTA
>NW_025548731.1:0-12500 GCF_905237065.1 Salmo salar
AGGTCTTAGGGGTATGTCTGCTCCAGGTTGACTGGCTGTGTGTAGTTCCCAGGTCTTCAGGGGGTCTGTGCTCTCCTCCAGGTTGACTGGCGTGTAGTTCCCAGGTCTTCAGGGGCCTGTCTCCTCCAGGTTGACTCCGGCTGTGTGTATGTTTCCCAGGCTCCTCAGGGGGGGTCTGTCTCCTCCAGGTTGACTGGCTTGTGCATGTTCCCAGGTTCTAGGGGGTTGTTGCATGGCTGCCATGTTGCTAGACCCTCCTCCCCAGTTCGCCAAGGCCACCTGGAGAATGGGTGACTTCTGCCAGGGGACATGGGAACAAACACGCTGGGCCAGCAGTCCTGGGTGCAAACAGGTTGTGTGTGTGTGTGTGTGTGTGTGTGTGTGTGTGTGTGTGTGTGTGTGTGTGTGTGTGTCTGTGTGTGAATGTGTGTTTTCCAGTTTCTTCAATCAGCCAAAGCCTGCGTCATTGAGAGAGATAAATAGATTTTTTTTAACCTGAGAGAAGAGATAAAACAGCCCTATGATATACACACACACACACACACACACACACACACACACACACACACACACACACACACACACACACACACACACACACACACAGCACACACACACACACACACACACATTTACATATACACACACACACACACACACACAGCGGCCAGAAGGTTGTGGATGTCTATCAGGAACGGATTGGATGATTCGTGAGCTAGACCAAACAGACAGAACTGGATGACAAACAGTGAGTGATGCAGAGAGAGGGTGTGGGTGTGTGTGTGTGTGTGTGTGTGTGTGTGTGTGTGTGTGTGTGTGTGTGTGTGATGCAGAGAGAGAGGGCTGTGTGTGTATGTTCCAACAGGAAATGGAACATCCCAATCTCAGTCATCATAAAAATACAGGTTCATCATTCAATGGACCTGCAGAGGGGTCAGATATGCCTGTTCAATCACTCGAGATGTCGTTTTGAAGAAGACAGAAATATCCTCCAAATTCACTTACTACAAGACAATATTTATGAGTGTTTCAATCATACCGTACCACACATGAAGCCTGACCAACCATTATAATAAAACTACACTCGAAGAGAACAAGTATGAGTCAATATCATCTATCCACACACACATGATGAAATATGAGTAATATATCATCACACACATGAGGACAGACGTTATGAGTAATATCATCATCCACACACATAAGGATGAGATGAGTAATATCATCTATCACACACATATGATGGACAGACGTTATGAGTCAAATCAAATCATATTTGTTACATGCCTTGGTAAACAACAGGTGTAGAGTAACAGTGAAATGCTTCCGACAGGGCCTCTTCTCAACAATACAGAGAGAAACATAGAGAAATATAATACAAAATAATAACGAGGAATAAATATACAATAAGACACTGTAGGCTGGCTTTATCCAAGAGGAAACTAGCATTTGAACATGTGGAGGGGGTACGAGGTAATAACTTGGCTTTATCTATGAGGAACCAGTACTGAAGTCCAAGGAGGGGTAGAGGTAAATCCTCAGCTTTATCCAAGAGGAACCAGTACCGAGTCCATGTGGAGGGGTACGAGGTAATAACTTGGCTTTATCCAAGAGGAACTAAAAACGAGTATGTGGAGGGGCACGAGGTAATAATCTGGCTTTATCCAAGAGAAACCAGTACTGCTGAGTCCTATGTGGAGGGGCACGAGGTAATAACTTGGCTTTATCCAAGAGGAACTTAGCATTGAGTCATGTGGAGGGTGATGAGGTAATAACTTGGTTTTATCCGAGAGGAACCAGTACCGAAAGTCCATGTAGGTACAATAACTTGGCTTTATCCAAGAGCAAGCCAGTACCGAGTCCATGTGGAGGGGTACGAGGTAATAACCGGCTTTATCCAAGAGTGGAACCAGTACCGAGTCCATGTGGAGTGCACGTGGGTAATAACTGGCTTTATCCAAGAGGAACCAGTAATCCGAGTCCATGTGGAGGGGTACAGGTAATAACTTGGCTTTATCCAAGAGGGGACCAGTACTGAGTCCATGTGAGGGGTACGAGGTAATAACTGGCTATACCAAAGAGGAACCAGTGCGCGAGGTAATAGCACTTGGCAGCCAAGAGGAACCAGTATGAGAGGTAATAACTGGCTATATCCAAGAGGAACCAGTACTGAGTCCATGTGCAGGGGTATCGAGGTAATAACTTGGCATATCTAAAGAGGAACCAGTACTGAGTCCATGTGCAGGGGTACGAGGTAATCCAAGGTAGAATATGTACATACATACAGAATCAGTCAAATGTTTGGACACACCAACTCATTCCAGGGTTTTTCTTTATTTGCCTTGGTTGACAGCTTTGCAACTCTTGGCATTCCCTCCCCACATAACAGAGCAGGAGTTGGGTCAACATCCATCCATCCATCCATCCGTCCATGTCGGACAGGTGTTATGAGTCAACATCCATCCGTCCAGCCGTCACGGTCCATCCGTCCATCCATCCGTCCATCCATCCATCCATCCATCCATCCATCCATCCATCCATCCGTCCATCCATCCATCCCATGACAGACAGGAGTTGAGTCAACATCCATCCATATGGTGAAAACTAACTTCTAGTGACACGATAAAACCTACCCAGAATTCAAACACAGATATGAAGGATATAGAGGAGAAACACAGCGATTGTTAGTGTCATACTATTAACCAGCCAATCAGCTGTGTATTAATATGTTAACCCTTCATATGAAGTCCCTACAGCCCAATGTGTTAACGGATACTGTTTAGGTGTGAGTGTGAGAGATGTGTGTGATGTGTGTGTGTTTGCTGCGGCCTGAGACATGTCCAGAAAGGGCAGCTCTTCCCTGAGGACATAATTATCCCCGTTGCTCTCTTCTGTGTGTCCCTTCCAAACTGTTACATCAGTCAGGTGAGACTGAAGTCTGTTACACCTCCTCTGTATGCAGGGCCGTGGTGAGACTGAAGTCTATTACACCTCCTCTGTACTACAGGACCATGGTGAGACTGAAGTCCTGTTACACCTCCTCTGTATACAGGACCATGGTGAGACTGAAGTCCTGTTACACCTTCCTCTGTATACAGGACCGTGGTGAGACTGAAGTCTGTTACACCTCCTCTGTATACAGGACCGTGGTGAGACTGAAGTCTGTTACACCTCCTCTGTATACAGGACCATGGTGAGACTGAAGTCTATTACACCTCCTCTGCGTATACAGGACCATGGTGAGACTGAAGTCTATTACACTTCCCTCTGTATACAGGACCATGGTGAGACTGAAGTCTGTTACACCTCCTCTGTATACAGGACCGTGGGTGAGACTGAAGTCTGTTACACCTCCTCTGTATACAGGACCATGGGTGAGACTGAAGTCTGTTACACCTCCTCTGTATACAGGACCGTGGTGAGACTGAAGTCTATTACACCTCCTCTGTATACAGGACCATGGTGAGACTGAAGTCTGTTACACCTCCTCTGTATACAGGACCATGGTGAGACTGAAGTCTATTACACCTCCTCTGTATACAGGACCATGGTGAGACTGAAGTCTGTTACACCTCCTCTGTATACAGGACCGTGGTGAGACTGAAGTCTATTACACCTCCTTCTGTATACAGGACCGTGGTGAGACTGAAGTCTGTTACACCTCCTCTGTATACAGGACCGTGGTGAGACTGAGTCTATTACACCTCCTCTGTTACAGGACCATGGTGAGACTGAAGTCTATTACACCTCCTCTGTATACAGGACCATGGGTGAGACTGAAGTCTATTACACCTCCTCTGTATACAGGACCATGGTGAGACTGAAGTCTATTACACCTCCTCTGTATACAGGACCATGGTGAGACTGAAGTCTGTTACACCTCCTCTGTATACAGGACCGTGGTGAGACTGAAGTCTGTTACACCTCCTCTGTATACAGGACCGTGGTGAGACTGAAGTCTATTACACCTCCTCTGTATACAGGACCATGGTGAGAATGAAGTCTGTTACACCTCCCTCTGTATACAGGACCATGGTGAGACTGAAGTCTATTACACCTCCTCTGTATACAGGACCGTGGTGAGACTGAAGTCTGTTACACCTCCTCTGTATACAGGACCATGGTGAGACTGAAGTCTATTACACCTCCTCTGTATACAGGACCATGGTGAGACTGAAGTCTATTACACCTCCTCTGTATACAGGACCATGGTGAGACTGAAGTCTATTACACCTCCTCTGTATAAGGACCGTGGTGAGACTGAAGTCTATTACACCTCCTCTGTATACAGGACCATGGTGAGACTGAAGTATATTACACCTCCTCTGTATACAGGACCATGGTGAGACTGAAGTCTGTTACACCTCCCCTCTGTATACAGGGCCGTGGTGAGACTGAAGTCTATTACACCTCCTCTGTATACAGGACCATGGTGAGACTGAAGTCTATTACACCTCCCTCTGTATACAGGACCATGGTGAGACTGAAGTATATTACACCTCCTCTGTATACAGGACCGTGAGTGAGACTGAAGTCTATTACACCTCCTCTGTATACAGGACCATGGTGAGACTGAAGTCTGTTACACCTCCTCTGTATACAGGACCATGGTGAGACTGAAGTCTGTTACACCTCCTCTGTATACAGGACCATGGTGAGACTGAAGTATATTACACCTCCTCTGTATACAGGACCATGGTGAGACTGGGAAGTCTATTACACCTCCTCTGTATACAGGACCGTGGTGAGACTGAAGTCTATTACACCTCCTCTGTATACAGGACCATGGTGAGACTGAAGTCTATTACACCTCCTCTGTATACAGGACCATGGTGAGACTGAAGTCTGTTACACCTCCTCTGTATACAGGACCATGGTGAGACTGAAGTCTATTACACCTCCTCTGTATACAGGACCGTGGTGAGACTGAAGTATATTACACCTCCTCTGTATACAGGACCATGGTGAGACTGAAGTATATTACACCTCCTCTGTATACAGGACCATGGTGAGACTGAAGTCTGTTACACCTCCTCTGTATACAGGACCGTGGTGAGACTGAAGTCTATTACACCTCCTCTGTATACAGGACCGTGGTGAGACTGAAAGTCTGTTGACACCTCCTCTGTATACAGGACCATGGTGAGACTGAAGTCTATTACACCTCCTCTGTATACAGGACCATGGTGAGACTGAAGTCTATTACACCTCCTCTGTACAGGACCATGGTGAGACTGAAGTCTATACACCTCCTCTGTATACAGGACCATGGTGAGACTGAAGTCTGTTACACCTCCTCTGTATACAGGACCATGGTGCACGCTGGGGCCAGGGAGGGACTGGGTGGACAGCATTATATTCAAGAGATGTGATTTCTCCCACAGACCCTAAAGGGTGGTGTGTGTGTGTGTGTGTGTGTGTGTGTGTGTGAGAGTGAATCATAGCCTTGTTAACAAGACCTTCCATATAAAACACAGCACAGATTCCTCTATTTTGAAACAGCCAGACAGCCACCATCATTTTAGGGGGTGTTTCTAGACTCATTTTAGGGGTGTTTCTAGACTCATTTTAGGGGTGTTTCTAGACTCATTTGTGGGGGTTTTATAAAGAAAAGTGTGTTTTGGTTGTTTTGTTCATAGTAGAAGAAAAGCCATTTTCATTCAGGGGATAAAAAGATGATACAATAGAAAGACAAAAGAACGTTTCTCTGTGGAACTAACATAATCTGTTTCATCCAGCGTTTCAGAGGAACATATGGGTGGATTCTGAGAGGACTGGGGACCCTTATATGAATCAGAGCTTCCTGCTCTCTAACAGACACACACAGGGCCCCTATCTTACAGTGTATAGACAACCACCTGTCCTACCCATCCCTAACACTCTTCCCTCTCCGCACTCTTTCACATGGACTTGATTTAGAGAAGAAGGACAGGAAAGGGGAGTTTGGTTCAACCACATGACCGAGGGACGACCCTTGGAGAGTTGAGTCAAGACACAGGAAGTGCATGTCTGTCAGCAAGGTGATCTATAATAGCATCCTAGCAGTAAAGGGAAGGGGTCATGGATTCCCTTAACAGCCCCCCTGGGCCTCTACCTCACCTCGGTATCTGTGTACCTCTGAACACGTTAGATACATGAAGGTATCAGCAGTAACCTCAGGTCAAGGCCATTTCCTCGGAAGGAAAACTCACTGTTAAAGGAAACGTCAGCGACGTTTTATGTATCAGTTCATAAACAACGTGACATGGAATCGGTACATTAAAAATCTCCCAACTATTTTCAAACCTGTATGATGGAGTTGTCCATTTGTTTTTTTATCCTGAAATGAATCTGGTGTACTTTCTTATTTTGGTTTTTAACGCAGGGTCGACAGACAAGTTGGTTACCTTCTCCCCTTTCCACTTGCCTCCCTCCATTTCTGCGGTAATGCACAGTAGCAGGTCCACTTCCTGCTAACTAGGAGTTAACAGGCCTAACTAGGAGTTAACAGGCCCAACTAGGAGTTAACAGGCCTAACTAGAAGTTAACAGGCCTAACTAGGAGTTAACAGGCCTAACTAGAAGTTAACAGGCCTAACTAGGGTTAACAGGCCTAACTAGGAGTTAACAGGCCTAACTAGGAGTTAACAGGCCTAACTAGGAGTTAACAGGCCTAACTAGAAGTTAACAGGCCTAACTAGGGAGTTAACAGGCCTAACTAGGAGTTAACAGGCCTAACTAGGAGTTAACAGGCCTAACTAGGAGTTAACAGGCCTAACTAGAAGTTAACAGGCCTAACTAGGAGTTAACAGGCCTAACTAGGGAGTTAACAGGCCTAACTAGGAGTTAACCTGTTAGGGCTAGGGGGGCAGCATTGACACGGCTGGATAAAAAACATACCCGATTTAATCTGGTTACCACTCCTACCCAGTAACTAGAATATGCATATACTTATTACATATGGATAGAAAACACCCTAAATTTTCTAAAACTGTTTGAATGGTGTCTGTGAGTATAACAGAACTCAAATGGCAGGTCAAAACCTGAGAGATTCCTTTACAGGAAGTGGCCTGTCTGACCATTTGTTGAACTTCTTTTCCATCTCTATCATTTACTAAGGATCTCTGCTCTAACGTGACACTTCCCACGTCGTCCATAGGCGCTAGAGCCCGGGAAAAAACAGAATGTCGTCATTCCAGCCCCAGGCTGAAACACATTATCGCCTTTCTCAAGTGGCCGATCAAGAGACACTAGCTTATGCGCGTGACCCCGACCGCCCCGCCTTTGGGATTTTTTCCTCTGTTTGCCGAAAAGGAGATTCCCTGTCGGAATATTATCGCTTTTCTACGAGAAAAATGTCGTAAAAATTGATTTTAAACAGCGGTTGACATGCTTGAAGTATGGTAATGGAATACTTAGAATTTTATTGTCACGAATTGCGCCATGCGCGTGACACTTCTTTACTATTTCGGATAGTGTCTGGAACGCACAAACAAAAACGCCGCTATTCGGATATAACGATGGATTATTTTGGACCAAACCAACATTTGTTATTGAAGTAGCAGTCCTGGGTGTGTATTCTGACGAAGACAACAAAAGGTAATGAAACTTTTATAATAGTAAATATGATTATGGTGAGTGCTAAACTTGCCGGGTGTCTACAAATAAGCGAGCCCGTGATGCCTGGGCTATGTACTTAGAATATTGCAAAATGTGCTTTCACCAAAAAGCTATTTTAAAATCGGACATATCGAGTGCATAGAGGAGGTCTGTATCTATAATTCTTAAAATAATTGTTATGCTTTTTGTGAACGTTTATCGTGAGTAATTTAGTAAAATGTTAGCGAATTCCCCGGAAGTTTGCGGGGGGTATGCTAGTTCTGAACGTCACATGCTAATGTAAAAAGCTGGTTTTTGATATAAATATGAACTTGATTGAACAAAACATGCATGTATTGTATAACATAATGTCCTAGGTTGTCATCTGATGAAGATCATCAAAGGTGAGTGCTGCATTTAGCTGTCTTCTGGGTTTTGGTGACATTATATGCTGGCTTGAAAAATGGGTGTCTGATTATTTCTGGCTTGGTACTCTGCTGACATAATCTAATGTTTTGCTTTCGTTGTAAAGCCTTTTGAAATCGGACAGTGTGGTTAGATTAACGAGAGTCTTGTCTTTAAATGGCTGTAAAATAGTCATATGTTTGAGAAATTGAAGTAATAGGATTTTTAAGGTTTTGAAAATCGCGCCACAGGATAGCAGTGGCTGTTACGTAGGTGGGACGAATTCGTCCCGCCTAGCCCTAGAGAGGTTCAGGGCCTAACTAGAAGTTAACAGGCCTAACTAGGAGTTAACAGGCCTAACTAGGAGTTAACAGGCCTAACTAGGAGTTAACAGGCCTAACTAGAAGTTAACAGGCCTAACTAGGAGTTAACAGGCCTAACTAGGAGTTAACAGGCCTAACTTGGAGTTAACAGGCCTAACTAGGAGTTAACAAGGCTAACTAGGAGTTAACAGGCCTAACTAGGAGTTAACAGGCCTAACTAAAAGTTAACAGGCCTAACTAGGAGTTAACAGACCTAACTAGGAGTTAACAGGCCTAACTAGAAGTTAACAGGCCTAACTAGAAGTTAACAGGCCTAACTAGGAGTTAACAGACCTAACTAGGAGTTAACAGGCCTAACAAGAAGTTAACAGGCCTAACAAGAAGTTAACAGGCCTAACTAGGAGTTAACAGGACCTAACAAGAAGCAGGGTCGTTGTGACAGAGGAAGAGGAGGTGGTTTCTCCACCTGGCTGAGCAGAGAGCAGGGTCTTCGTGACAGAGGAAGAGGGGTTTTATAGACCATAGCCCTGACATGTCCCTGGGAGAAATACAGAGCGCTGCTTCAACTCGCCAGGCCTCTAGTCAAACAGATGTTTCCATTCGTTAGTGCTTTAGGTGTGGGGCCGAACCCTAGACTGTACTGTTGCCTGGCTCTATTCAGACTGGTGACTGGACAGAGATAAAACCTAGTTGTTCCTAGAGGAGAAGCTCTTCTGCAGTACAGACAGAATAGCTGATACATGTTTAGCTTTAGTGGGCATCGTGAGAACAGCAAGTGGTCCCTCTGTGTCCCTTCAGCAGACGGACAGACACACAGAGTCTCCCAGTTCAACACCTCCTTTACAGACGGACAGACACACAGAGCCTCCCAGTTCAACACCTCCTTTACAGACGGACAGACACACAGAGTCTCCCAGTTCAACACCTCCTTTACAGACACACAGAGTCTCCCAGTTCAACACCTCCTTTACAGACACACAGAGTCTCCCAGTTCAACACCTCCTTTACAGACGGACAAGCACACAGAGCCTCCCAGTTCAACACCTCCTTTACAGACGGACAAACACACAGAGTCTCCCAGTTCAACACCTCCTTTACAGACGGACAGACACACAGAGCCTCCCAGTTTCAACACCTCCTTTACAGACGGACAAACACACAGAGCCTCCCAGTTCAACACCTCCCTTTACAGACGGACAAACACACAGAGTGCCTCCCAGTTCAACACCTCCTTTACAGACGGACAAACACAGAGTCTCCCAGTTCAACACCTCCTTTACAGACACACAGACACAGAGTCTCCCAGCTCCCAGTTCAACACCTCCTTTACAGACGGACAAACACACAGAGTCTCCCAGTTCAACACCTCCTTTACAGACGGACAGACACACAGAGCCTCCCAGTTCAACACCTCCTTTACAGACGGACAGACACACAGAGCCTCCCAGTTCAACACCTCCTTTACAGACGGACAGACACACAGAGTCTCCCAGTTCAACACCTCCTTTACAGACGGACAAACACACAGAGCCTCCCAGTTCAACACCTCCTTTCAGACGGACAGACACACAGAGCCTCCCAGTTCAACACCTCCTTTACAGACGGACAGACACACAGAGTCTCCCAGTTCAACACCTCCTTTACAGACGGACAGACACACAGAGTCTCCCAGTTCAACACCTCCTTTACAGACACACAGAGTCTCCCAGTTCAACACCTCCTTTACAGACGGACAGACACACAGAGCCTCCCAGTTCAACACCTCCTTTACAGACGGACAGACACACAGAGTCTCCCAGTTCAACACCTCCTTTACAGACGGACAGACACACAGAGCCTCCCAGTTCAACACCTCCCTTTACAGACGGACAGACACACAGAGTCTCCCAGTTCAACACCTCCTTTACAGACGGACAGACACACAGAGCCTCCCAGTTCAACACCTCCCTTTACAGACGGACAGACACACAGAGTCTCCCAGTTCAACACCTCCTTTACAGACGGACAAACACACAGAGCCTCCCAGTTCAACACCTCCCCTTTACAGACGGACAAACACACAGAGTCTCCCAGTTCAACACCTCCTTTACAGACGGACAAACACACAGAGCCTCCCAGTTCAACACCTCCTTTACAGACGGACAAACACACAGAGTCTCCCAGTTCAACACCTCCTTTACAGACGGACAAACACACAGAGTCTCCCAGTTCAACACCTCCTTTACAGACGGACAGACACACAGAGCCTCCCAGTTCAACACCTCCTTTACAGACACACAGAGTCTCCCAGCTCCCAGTTCAACACCTCCTTTACAGACGGACAGACACACAGAGTCTCCCAGCTCCCAGTTCAACACCTCCTTTACAGACGGACAAACACACAGAGTCTCCCAGTTCAACACCTCCTTTACAGACGGACAGAACACAGAGCCTCCCAGTTCAACACCTCCTTTACAGACGGACAGACACACAGAGCCTCCCAGTTCAACACCTCCTTTACAGACGGACAGACACACAGAGTCTCCCAGTTCAACACCTCCTTTACAGACGGACAGACACACAGAGCCTCCCAGTTCAACACCTCCTTTACAGACGGACAGACACACAGAGCCTCCCAGTTCAACACCTCCTTTACAGACGGACAGACACACAGAGCCTCCCAGTTCAACACCTCCTTTACAGACGGACAGACACACAGAGTCTCCCAGTTCAACACCTCCTTTACAGACGGACAAACACACAGAGCCTCCCAGTTCAACACCTCCTTTACAGACACACAGAGTCTCCCAGTTCAACACCTCCTTTACAGACACACAGAGTCTCCCAGTTCAACACCTCCCTTTACAGACACACAGAGTCTCCCAGTTCAACACCTCCTTTACAGACGGACTCTCCTCAATCTGCTCAGAGATATAAAGCACCATCATGTTGAATACAGACACACTGGAGACTGTCTGGAAACACAGAGGGTGGATTAAAGAGGACTCTGCCAGACTGAATGTCTAGACTTCCCATCTCTCTCACAGACACACTGGAGACTGTCTGGAAACACAGAGGGTGGATTAAAGAGGACTCTGCCAGACTGAATGTCTAGACTTCCCATCTCTCTCACAGACACACTGGAGACTGTCTGGAAACACAGAGGGTGGATTAAAGAGGACTCTGCCAGACTGAATGTCTAGACTTCCATCTCTCTCACAGACACACTGGAATAGAAAGGAGATAAAGTTACAGTCAACTCACTGTGATCTTCAAATGCCTCTATACTTTCTCTTCCACTATTATGATCCTGTCTAGACTAAACTCTGGAGATGATGGTCCTGTCTAGACTAAACTCTGGAGATTACGGTCCTGTCTAGACTAAACTCTGGAGATTATGATCCTGTCTAGAGCTAAACCCCCAGAGATTACGGTCCTGTCTAGACTAAACTAAACTCTGGCTATTACGGTCCTGTCTAGACTAAACTCTGGAGATTATGATCCTGTCTAGACTAAACCCCCCAGAGATTACGGTCCTGTCTAGACTAAACTAAACTCTGGAGATGACGGTCCTGTCTAGACTAAACTCTGGAGATTATGATCCTGTCTAGACTAAACTCTGGAGATTATGATCCTGTCTAGACTAAACTCTGGAGATTACGGGTCCTGTCTAGACTATACTCTGGAGATTATGATCCTGTCTAGACTAAACTCTGGAGATTATGATCCTGTCTCGACTAAACTCTGGAAATTATGCTAACTTCCCTATACATTCTCATAAAAGAAAGACAACTATCCATATTTTAAACACTGCATTAATTTAGTAATCAGCCTAAATATGAGAAGTCATATAATGTGTAAGTTGCAACAGAAAGCCCTATTCCCTTACTGACTAAGCATGGTGTTCATACGTAGACACACAGTCAGAAGACGTGTTCTTGGTGTGTGATTAGGACCTGGATTAGCAGGTAGCGTTGTCCTGACCTCTCTAATGAAATTATCCACAGCTGCTTAACGGAGGAATCACTGGAACAGTCAGCAATTAGAGCTGGGCCGCATACACACACACACACACACACCTTACACACACGCTCCAGCCCTGCCGCCACGTTACCAGTCTCATTCTCTGACTCAGCACCACTAAGAGACAAGCATCAGACTGTCTTTACAAAGGAAGGACCCTATTGCATCCACACACACACACACACTCATACTC
>NW_025548731.1:15000-17500 GCF_905237065.1 Salmo salar
AAACAGTCTCTTCCCCTTATTACTAAACCTCACATAGAGCATCCTGAAACAGTCTCTTCCCCTTATTACTAAACCTCACATCCTGAAACAGTCTCTTCACCTTATTACTAAACCTCACATAGAGCATCCTGAAACAGTCTCTTCCCCTTATTACTAAACCTCACATCCTGAAACAGTCTCTTCACCTTATTACTAAACCTTACATCCTGAAACAGTCTCTTCCCCTTATTACTAAACCTCACATCCTGAAACAGTCTCTTCCCCTTATTACTAAACCTTACATCCTGAAACAGTCTCTTCCCCTTATTACTAAACCTTACATCCTGAAACAGTCTCTTCCCCTTATTACTAAACCTCAGAGCATCCTGAAACAGTCTCTTCCCCTTATTACTAAACATTACATCCTGAAACAGTCTCTTCCCCTTATTACTAAACCTTACATCCTGAAACAGTCTCTTCCCCTTATTACTAAACCTTACATCCTGAAACAGTCTCTTCACCTTATTACTAAACCTCACATAGAGCATCCTGAAACAGTCTCTTCCCCTTATTACTAAACCTCACATAGAGCATCCTGAAACAGTCTCTTCACCTTATTACTAAACCTCACATCCTGAAACAGTCTCTTCACCTTATTACTAAACCTCACATAGAGCATCCTGAAACAGTCTCTTCCCCTTATTACTAAACCTTACATCCTGAAACAGTCTCTTCCCCTTATTACTAAACCTTACATCCTGAAACAGTCTCTTCACCTTATTACTAAACCTTACATCCTGAAACAGTCTCTTCCCCTTATTACTAAACCTCACATAGAGCATCCTGAAACAGTCTCTTCCCCTTATTACTAAACCTTACATCCTGAAACAGTCTCTTCCCCTTATTACTAAACCTTACATAGAGAATCCTGAAACAGTCTCTTCCCCTTATTACTAAACCTCACATCCTGAAACAGTCTCTTCACCTTATTACTAAACCTCACATAGAGCATCCTGAAACAGTCTCTTCCCCTTATTACTAAACCTCACATAGAGCATCCTGAAACAGTCTCTTCCCCTTATTACTAAACCTCACATAGAGCATCCTGAAACAGTCTCTTCCCCTTATTACTAAACCTTACATCCTGAAACAGTCTCTTCCCCTTATTACTAAACCTCACATAGAGCATCCTGAAACAGTCTCTTCCCCTTATTACTAAACCTCACATAGAGCATCCTGAAACAGTCTCTTCACCTTATTACTAAACCTCACATAGAGCATCCTGAAACAGTCTCTTCACCTTATTACTAAACCTCACATCCTGAAACAGCCTCTTCCCCTTATTACTAAACCTCACATAGAGCATCCTGAAACAGTCTCTTCCCCTTATTACTAAACCTCACATCCTGAAACAGTCTCTTCCCCTTATTACTAAACCTCACATAGAGCATCCTGAAACAGTCTCTTCCCCTTATTACTAAACCTCAGCATCCTGAAACAGTCTCTTCCCCTTATTACTAAACCTCACATAGAGCATCCTGAAACAGTCTCTTCCCCTTATTACTAAACCTCACATAGAGCATCCTGAAACAGTCTCTTCCCCTTATTACTAAACCTCACATCCTGAAACAGTCTCTTCCCCTTATTACTAAACCTCACATCCTGAAACAGTCTCTTCCCCTTATTACTAAACCTCACATAGAGCATCCTGAAACAGTCTCTTCCCCTTATTACTAAACCTCACATCCTGAAACAGTCTCTTCCCCTTATTACTAAACCTCACATAGAGCATCCTGAAACAGTCTCTTCCCCTTATTACTAAACCTCACATAGAGCATCCTGAAACAGTCTCTTCCCCCTTATTACTAAACCTCACATCCTGAAACAGTCTCTTCCCCTTATTACTAAACCTTACATCCTGAAACAGTCTCTTCCCCTTATTACTAAACCTCACATAGAGCATCCTGAAACAGTCTCTTCCCCTTATTACTAAACCTCACATAGAGCATCCTGAAACAGTCTCTTCACCTTATTACTAAACCTCACATAGAGCATCCTGAAACAGTCTCTTCCCCTTATTACTAAACCTCACATAGAGCATCCTGAAACAGTCTCTTCCCCTTATTACTAAACCTTACATCCTGAAACAGTCTCTTCCCCTTATTACTAAACCTCACATAGAGCATCCTGAAACAGTCTCTTCCCCTTATTACTAAACCTTACATCCTGAAACAGTCTCTTCCCCTTATTACTAAACCTTACATCCTGAAACAGTCTCTTCACCTTATTACTAAACCTCACATCCTGAAACAGTCTCTTCACCTTATTACTAAACCTTACATCCTGAAACAGTCTCTTCACCTTATTACTAAACCTCACATAGAGCATCCTGAAACAGTCTCTTCCCCTTATTACTAAACCTTACATCCTGAAACAGTCTCTTCACCTTATTACTAAACCTCACATAGAGCATCCTGAAACAGTCTCTTCACCTTATTACTAAACCTCACATCCTGAAACA
>NW_025548731.1:22500-27500 GCF_905237065.1 Salmo salar
ACTCTCATTTACCTCACACCGGGTGACAGAAGGTTATGTTTGTCCTGATTAAACTAGACTTCACAAGAGATTATCCTCTTACAGATGGTAAGTTAAGTACTGTGAAAATACAGTGAGTAGAGTTTTTAATTACACTTCAACGACTGGTCCTGTTCCAGACTATAACTGCCACTGTGTTAACACAGAGGGTCAGAATGTTCCAGTGTGTTAACACAGAGGGTGAGAATGTTCCAGTGTGTTAACACAGAGGGTCAGAATGTTCCAGTGTGTTAACACAGAGGGTGAGAATGTTCCAGTGTGTTAACACAGAGGGTGAGAATGTTCCAGTGTGTTAACACAGAGGGTGAGAATGTTCCAGTGTGTTAACACAGAGGGTGAGAATGTTCCAGAATATAACTTCCAGTGTGTTATCACAGAGGGTGAGAATGTTCCAGTGTATTAACACAGAGGGTGAGAATGTTCCAGTGTGTTAACACAGAGGGTGGGAATGTTCCAGTGTGTTAACACAGAGGGTGAGAATGTTCAGTGTGTTAACACAGAGGGTGAGGAATGTTCCAGTGTGTTATCACAGAGGGTGAGAATGTTCCAGTGTGTTAACACAGAGGGTGAGAATGTTCCAGTGTGTTAACACAGAGGGTGAGAATGTTCCAGTGTGTTATCACAGAGGGTGAGAATGTTCCAGTGTGTTAACACAGAGGGTGGAGAATGTTCCAGTGTGTTATAACAGAGGGTGAGAATGTTCCAGTGTGTTAACACAGAGGGTGAGAATGTTCCAGTGTGTTAACACAGATGGGTGAGAATGTTCCAGTGTGTTAACACAGAGGGTGAGAATGTTCCAGACTATAACTGCCACTGTGTTAACACAGAGGGTGAGAATGTTCCAGACTATAACTGCCAGTGTGTTAACACAGAGGGTGAGAATGTTCCAGTGTGTTAACACAGAGGGTGAGAATGTTCCAGTGTGTTATAACAGAGGGTGAGAATGTTCCAGTGTGTTAACACAGAGGGTGAGAATGTTCCAGTGTGTTAACACAGAGGGTGAGAATGTTCCAGTGTGTTAACACAGAGGGGTGAGAATGTTCCAGTGTGTTAACACAGAGGGTGAGAATGTTCCAGTGTGTTAACACAGAGGGTGAGAATGTTCCAGTGTGTTATCACAGAGGGTGAGAATGTTCAGTGTGTTAACACAGAGGGTGAGAATGTTCCAGTGTGTTAACACAGAGGGTGAGAATGTTCCAGTGTGTTAACACAGAGGGTGAGAATGTTCCAGTGTGTTATCACAGAGGGTGAGAATGTTCCAGTGTGTTAACACAGAGGGTGAGAAATGTTCCAGTGTGTTAACACAGAGGGTGAGAATGTTCCAGACTATAACTGCCAGTGTGTTAACACAGAGGGTGAGAATGTTCCAGTGTGTTAACAGAGGGGGTGAGAATGTTCCAGAGTATAACTGCCAGTGTGTTAACACAGAGGATGAGAATGTTCCAGAGTATAACTGCCAGTGTGGTTAACACAGAGGGTGAGAATGTTCCAGAGTATAACTGCCAGTGTGTTAACACAGAGGGTGAGAATGTTCCAGAGTATAACTGCCAGTGTGTTAACACAGAGGGTGAGAATGTTCCAGAGTATAACTGCCAGTGTGTTAACACAGAGGGTGAGAATGTTCTAGAGTATAACTGCCAGTGTGTTAACACAGAGGGTGAGAATGTTCCAGAGTATAACTGCCAGTGTGTTAACACAGAGGGTGAGAAATGTTCCAGACTATAACTGCCAGTGTGTTAACACAGAGGGTGAGAATGTTCCAGAGTATAACTGCCAGTGTGTTAACACAGAGGGTGAGAATGTTCCAGAGTATAACTGCCAGTGTGTTAACACAGAGGGTGAGAATGTTCCAGAGTATAACTGCCAGTGTGTTAACACAGAGGGTGAGAATGTTCCAGAGTATAACTGCCAGTGTGTTAACACAGAGGGTGAGAATGTTCCAGAGTATAACTGCCAGTGTGTTAACACAGAGGGTGAGAATGTTCCAGAGTATAACTGCCAGTGTGTTAACACAGAGGGTGAGAATGTTCCAGAGTATAACTGCCAGTGTGTTAACACAGAGGGTGAGAAATGTTCCAGAGTATAACTGCCAGTGTGTTAACACAGAGGGTGAGAATGTTCCAGAGTATAACTGCCAGTGTGTTAACACAGAGGGTGAGAATGTTCCAGAGTATAACTGCCAGTGTGTTAACACAGAGGGGTGAGAATGTTCCAGAGTATAACTGCCAGTGTGTTAACACAGAGGGTGAGAATGTTCCAGAGTATAACTGCCAGTGTGTTAACACAGAGGGTGAGAATGTTCCAGAGTATAACTGCCAGTGTGTTAACAGAGAGGTGAGAATGTTCCAGAGTATAACTGCCAGTGTGTTAACACAGAGGGTGAGAATGTTCCAGAGTATAACTGCCAGTGTGTTAACACAGAGGGTGAGAATGTTCCAGAGTATAACTGCCAGTGTGTTAACACAGAGGGTGAGAATGTTCCAGAGTATAACTGCCAGTGTGTTAACACAGAGGGTGAGAATGTTCCAGAGTATAACTGCCAGTGTGTTAACAGAGGGTGAGAATGTTCCAGAGTATAACTGCCAGTGTGTTAACACAGAGGGTGAGAATGTTCCAGAGTATAACTGCCAGTGTGTTAACACAGAGGGTGAGAATGTTCCAGAGTATAACTGCCAGTGTGTTAACACAGAGGGTGAGAATGTTCCAGAGTATAACTGCCAGTGTGTTAACAGAGGGTGAGAATGTTCCAGAGTATAACTGCCAGTGTGTTAACACAGAGGGTGAGAATGTTCCAGAGTATAACTGCCAGTGTGTTAACAGAGGGTGAGAATGTTCCAGAGTATAACTGCCAGTGTGTTCTCACAGGGAGGAAGTTGGAAAATAAGCAGCAACATGTAGATGACAAGTTAAAGATAGAGATGCAGCTGTTACAACATAGTCATTAAAACAGGATGAATCAAGTAGACAGAGACACAGAGGAGAGGTGAAGTATTGCTCTCATCTCACTCGCCTCTCTCTCCCCCTCCAGTCCCCTCTCCTTCCCTCTCTCTTTCCCCCTCTCCCCCTCCTTCCTCTCTTCCCCCTCCAGTCCCCTCTCCTTCCCTCTCTCTCCCCTCCAGTCCCCCCTCCTTCCCTCTCCCTCCCCCTCTTTCCCTCTCTCTCTCCCCTCCAGTCCCCCTCCTTCCCTCTCCCCCTCTTTCCCTCTCTCTCTCCCCTCCAGTCCCCCTCCTTCCCTGTCTCTCCCCCTCCAGTCCCCCCTCCTTCCCTCTCTCCTCCCCCTCTCCCTCCCCCTCTCTCTCTCCCTCCTCTCCCTCCCTCCCCCTCTCTCCCCCTCTCCTCTCCCTCCTTCCCTCTCTCTCCCCCTCCTTCCCTCTCTCCCCCTCTCCCTCCCTCTCTCCCCCTCTCCCTCCTCTCCTCTCCCTCCCTCCCCCTCTCCCTCTCTCCCCCTCTCCCTCCTCTCCTCTCTCCCCTCCCCTCTCCCTCCCTCTCCCTCCCCCTCCTTCCCTCTCCCTCCCCCTCCTCCCCTCTCTCTCCCCCTCCTTCCCTCTCCCTCCCTCCTCCTCCCCTCTCTCTCCCCGCAGGTTAGACAAACAGCTCGTGAGGATAAGGTCTTTGTAATTAGTTAGTCATTCCATTTGTCAGGTGCAGAGTGATCGGTGACCTGTCCGTATGACTCCTGCCTCTGTGTGTGAAGTTAAAAGGTTAAACCAGGCCAGCTCTAACAGCAGCGTGATGCCACTACTCTGGCTGCAGGTTTCATCTACTGATCTGAAACCGTGTGGCTCCTCTCCACCCTGAGTCTCTGTTCCCTGGCGTCTGACAGACTATCTGGGCATCTTTCCTTCCTTCTGACATCTCTTCTTCAGCACTTCAGCATCAGATCTGTAGATACTGTCCCCTGTCCTCTCTAGCTGAACCAGCGGACGGGCCAGGACCTGATACACTCTGAGTCAACATTAAGGTTATAACGACACCGCTTCACTGCAACACTAATGAAACACTACGTAGACTGCAGCCATAGAGATTCATCAACACTATTGAATTGTAGACTGCAGCCATGGAGATTCATCAACACTATTGAATTGTAGACTGCAGCCATAGAGATTCATCAACACTATTGAATTGTAGACTGCAGCCATAGAGATTCATCAACACTATTGAATTGTAGACTGCAGCCATAGAGATTCATCAACACTATTGAATTGTAGACTGCAGCCATAGAGATTCATCAACACTATTGAATTGTAGACTGCAGCCATGGAGATTCATCAACACTATTGAATTGTAGACTGCAGCCATGGAGATTCATCAACACTATTGAATTGTAGACTGCAGCCATGGAGATTCATCAACACTATTGAATTGTAGACTGCAGCCATAGAGATTCATCAACACTATTGAATTGTAGACTGCGCCATGGAGATTCATCAACACTATTGAATTGTAGACTGCAGCCAGGAGATTCATCAACACTATTGAATTGTAGACTGCAGCCATGGAGATTCATCAACACTATTGAATTGTAGACTGCAGCCATGGAGATTCATCAACACTATTGAATTGTAGACTGCAGCCATGGAGATTCATCAACACTATTGAATTGTAGACTGCAGCCATAGAGATTCATCAACACTATCAATTGTAGACTACGACCATTTCAGTCTCTCTCTCTTTCAGTCTCTCTCTTTCAGTCTCTCTCTTTCTCGCTCTCTCTTTCTCGCTCTCTTTCTCTCTCTCTTTCAGTCTCTCTTTCAGTCTCTCTCTTTCAGTCTCTCTTTCTCGCTCTCTCTTTCAGTCTTCTCTCTTTCTCTCTCTCTTTCAGTCTCTCTTTCTCTCTCTCTTTCAGCTCTCTCTCTTTCAGTCTCTCTTTCTGTCTCTCTTTCAGTCTCTCTCTTTCAGTCTCTCTCTTTCAGTCTCTCTCTCTTTCAGTCTCTCTCTCTTTCAGTCTCTCTCTTTCAGTC
>NW_025548731.1:32500-40000 GCF_905237065.1 Salmo salar
CTGTTCTCTATCTATCCCTCCTCTCTGGGGCCCTCTGTTCTCTCTCTATCCCTCCTCTCTGGGGCCCCCTGTTCTCTCTCTATCCCTCCTCTCTGGGGCCCTCTGTTCTCTCTCTATCCCTCCTCTCTGGGGCCCTCTGTTTCTCTCTCTATCCCTCCTCTCTGGGGCCCCCTGTTCTCTCTCTATCCCTCCTCTCTGGGGCCCCCTGTTTCTCTCTCTATCCCTCCTCTCTGGGGCCCTCTGTTCTCTCTCTATCCCTCCTCTCTGGGGCCCTCTGTTCTCTCTCTGTCCCTCCTCTCTGGGGCCCTCTGTTCTCTCTCTATCCCTCCTCTCTGGGGCCCTCTGTTCTCTCTCTATCCCTCCTCTCTGGGGCCCTCTGTTCTGTCTCTATCCCTCCTCTCTGGGGCCCTCTGTTCTCTCTCTATCCCTCCTCTCTGGGGCCCTCTTCCTCCTCTCTGGGGCCCTCTGTTCTCTCTCTATCCCCTCCTCTCTGGGGCCCTCTGTTCTCTCTCTGTCCCTCCTCTCTGGGGCCCTCTGTTCTCTCTCTATCCCTCCTCTCTGGGGCCCCCTGTTCTCTCTCTATCCCTCCTCTCTGGGGCCCCCTGTTCTCTCTCTATCCCTCCTCTCTGGGGCCCTCTGTTCTCTCTCTATCCCTCCTCTCTGGGGCCCTCTGTTCTCTCTCTATCCCCTCCTCTCTGGGGCCCTCTGTTCTCTCTCTATCCCTCCTCTCTGGGGCCCTCTGTTCTCTCTCTATCCCTCCTCTCTGGGGCCCTCTGTTCTCTCTCTATCCCTCCTCTCTGGGGCCCTCTGTTCTCTCTCTATCCCTCCTCTCTGGGGCCCTCTGTTCTCTCTCTATCCCTCCTCTCTGGGGCCCCCTGTTTCTCTCTATCCCCCTCCTCTCTGGGGCCCCCTGTTCTCTCTAAATCCCTCCTCTCTGGGGCCCTCTGTTCTCTCTCTCTATCCCTCCTCTCTGGGGCCCTCTGTTCTCTCTCTATCCCTCCTCTCTGGGGCCCTCTGTCTCTCTCTCTATCCCTCCTCTCTGGGGCCCTCTGTTCTCTCTCTATCCCTCCTCTCTGGGGCCCCCCTGTTCTCTCTCTATCCCTCCCTCTCTGGGGCCCCCTGTTCTCTCTCTATCCCTCCTCTCTGGGGCCCTCTGTTCTCTCTCTATCCCTCCTCTCTGGGGCCCTCTGTTCTCTCTCTATCCCTCCTCTCTGGGGCCCTCTGTTCTCTCTCTATCCCTCCTCTCTGGGGCCCCTGTTCTCTCTCTATCCCTCCTCTCTGGGGCCCCCTGTTCTCTCTCTATCCCTCCTCTCTGGGGCCCTCTGTTCTCTCTCTATCCCTCCTCTCTGGGGCCCCCTGTTCTCTCTCTATCCCTCCTCTCTGGGGCCCTCTGTTCTCTCTCTATCCCTCCTCTCTGGGGCCCTCTGTTCTCTCTCTATCCCTCCTCTCTGGGGCCCTCTGTTCTCTCTAAATCCCTCCTCTCTGGGGCCCTCTGTTCTCTCTCTATCCCTCCTCTCTGGGGCCCTCTGTTCTCTCTATCCCTCCTCTCTGGGGCCCTCTGTTCTCTCTCTATCCCTCCTCTCTGGGGCCCTCTGTTCTCTCTAAATCCCTCCTCTCTGGGGCCCTCTGTTCTCTCTCAATCCCTCCTCTCTGGGGCCCCCTGTTCTCTCTCTATCCCTCCTCTCTGGGGCCCTCTGTTCTCTCTAAATCCCTCCTCTCTGGGGCCCTCTGTTCTCTCTCTGTCCCTCCTCTCTGGGGCCCTCTGTTCTCTCTCTATTCCAGCTGCCACCAGATGAGCAACCCTAGCTACTACACACACACACCCACCCACCCACCCACCCACCCACCCACCCACCCACCCACCCACACACACACACACACACACACACACACACACACACACACACACACACACACTAAAGAGCAAACCATGTATTACAATACGATAAGGTTAATTTATCTTAATAAACGCCGAAGACGTGGATGTTGATTAAGGCAGCTTTTCCCTTTCCATTCCACAGGAGGTATGAGAGCTGCCCTGCTCCCTCCTCTCTTCTAGACAAGCCATTCTAAAACACACAGGCATGTTACTGTTGAGAGTCGGGCAGTGATCCATCATTCATGTAGTGTGGTAATTATTTACACATTACAATCTAGTCTCGGGGTTGTTAAGTCCATGGATTCATATCCTATGATGTCATTAAATAACCATGGCTTACAAGGACGTGATGTCATTAAATAAACCATGGCTTACAAGGAAGTGATGTCATTAAATAAACCATGGCTTACAAGGACGTGATGTCATTAAATAAACCATGGCTTACAAGGAAGTGATGTCATTAAATAAACCAGGGCTTACAAGGACGTGATGTCATTAAATAAACCAGGGCTTACAAGGAAGTGATGTCATTAAATAACCATGGCTTACAAGGACGTGATGTCATTAAATAAACCACGGCTTACAAGGAAGTGATGTCATTAAATAAACCAGGGCTTACAAGGAAGTGATGTCATTAAATAAACCAGGGCTTACAAGGAAGTGATATCATTAAATAAACCAGGGCTTACAAGGAAGTGATGTCATTAAATAAACTAGGGCTTACAAGGAAGTGATGTCACTAAATAAACCAGGGCTTACAAGGAAGTGATGTCATTAAATAAACCAGGGCTTACAAGGAAGTGATGTCATTAAATAAACCAGGGCTTACAAGGAAGTGATGTCATTAAATAAACCAGGGCTTACAAGGATGTGATGTCATTAAATAAACCAGGGCTTACAAGGAAGTGATATCATTAAATAAACCAGGGCTTACAAGGAAGTGATGTCATTAAATAAACCAGGGCTTACAAGGAAGTGATATCATTAAATAAACCAGGGCTTACAAGGAAGTGATGTCATTAAATAAACCAGGGCTTACAAGGAAGTGATATCATTAAATAAACCAGGGCTTACAAGGAAGTGATGTCATTAAATAAACCAGGGCTTACAAGGAAGTGATATCATTAAATAAACCAGGGCTTACAAGGAAGTGATGTCATTAAATAAACCAGGGCTTACAAGGAAGTGATGTCACGGCTGCATCAATTCAAAGACTGTATGAAAAGATCTCTGGATGTCTCCCAAATGGCACCCCGTTGCTAGGGCACTACTGTTGACCAGAGCCCATAGAGACCCATAGGGACCCTTCAGACCTGGTCTAAAGTAGTGCAACTTACTGCACTACATAAGGAATAGTGCCATGTAGGGCAGAGTCTCAGTTATGTTTTGCCCTTTAGATATTGTCGTTGAAAACGGTGGATTGTTTAGTTTAGTAATATTATTATTATTGTGACCAGAGGTCAGACAGATTATTAGCCGGGGGGAATTAAGCTTGTCTTCTCTCAGAGCCAATCACATTCATGTTCACGTAGGCTTTCTCATGTCGTTACAGTCAGCCTCTCTCATCAGGTCTGTAGACACTACAGTAGGATTAACGTTGATGTTATAACCAGCCTCTCATCATCAGGTCTGTAGACACTACAGTAGGATTAACGTTGATGTTATAACCAGCCTCTCATCATCAGGTCTGTAGACACTACAGTAGGATTAACGTTGATGTTATAACCAGCCCTCATCATCAGGTCTGTAGACACTACAGTAGGATTAACGTTGATGTTGTAACCAGCCTCTCATCATCAGGTCTGTAGACACTACAGTAGGATTAACGTTGATGTTATAACCAGCCTCTCATCATCAGGTCTGTAGACACTACAGTAGGATTAACGTTGATGTTGTAACCAGCCTCTCATCATCAGGTCTGTAGACACTACAGTAGGATTAACGTGATGTTATAACCAGCCTCTCATCATCAGGTCTGTAGACACTACAGTAGGATTAACGTTGATGTTATAACCAGCCTCTCATCATCAGGTCTGTAGACACTACAGTAGGATTAACGTTGATGTTATAACCAGCCTCTCATCATCAGGTCTGTAGACACTACAGTAGGATTAACGTGATGTTATAACCAGCCTCTATCATCAGGTATCTGTATACAGTAGGATTATGAGGTGTATAAAGTCTCTATGTATGATGTATGTCTACATTAGGGTTATAGAGGTAGTATAGTCCTCTATAGCTGTATGATGACTATATGTCTACATTAGGGTTATAGAGGTAGTATAGTCCTCTATAGCTGTATGAGACATATGTCTACATTAGGGTTATAGAGGTAGTATAGTCCTCTATAGCTGTATGATGACTATATGTCTACATTAGGGTTATAGAGGTAGTATAGGGTTATAGAGGTAGTATAGTCCTCTATAGCTGTATGATGACTATATGTCTACATTAGGGTTATAGAGGTAGTATAGTCCTCTAGGTAGCTGTATGATGACTATATGTCTACATTAGGGTTATAGAGGTAGTATAGGTTGAGTAGAGGTAGTATAGTCCTCTATAGCTGTTGAAGTGACTATATGTCTACATTAGGGTTATAGTAGTATAGTCCTCTATAGCTGCATGATGACTATATGTCTATATTAGGGTTATAGAGGTAGTATAGTCCTCTATATCTGTATGATGACTATATGTCTACTTAGGGTTATAGAGGTAGTATAGTCCTCTATAGCTGTATGATGCCTATATGTCTACATTAGGGTTATAGAGGTAGTATAGTCCTCTAGAAGCTGTATGATGACTATATGTCTACATTAGGTTATAGAGGTGTATAGGGTTATAGAGGGTAGTACAGTCCTCATAGCTGTATGACCTGACTATATGTCTACATTAGGGTTATATAGGTAGTATAGTCCTCATAGCTGTATGATGACCATATGTCACATTGGGGTTATAGAGGTAGTATAGTCCTCTATAGCTGTATGATGACTATAGTCTACATTAGGTTATAGAGGTAGTATAGTCCTCTATAGCGTGTATGATGACTATATGTCTACATTAGGTTATAGAGGTAGTATAGTCCTCTATAGCTGTATGATGACTATATGTCTAGCATTAGGTTATAGAGGTAGTATAGTCCTCTATAGCTGTATGATGACTATATGTCTACATTAGGTTATAGAGGTAGTATAGGGTTATAGAGGTAGTATAGTCCTCTATAGCTGTATGATGACTATATGTCTACATTAGGTTATAGAGGTAGTAAGTGTGGTTACATTAGGGTTATAGAGGTAGTATAGTCCTCTATATTTGTATGATGACTATATGTCTACAATAGGTTATAGAGGTAGTATAGTCCTCCTATAGCTGTACGATGACTATATGTCTACATAGGTTATAGAGGTAGTATAGTCCTCTAAAGCTGTATAATGTATGTCTACATTAAAGGTTCGAGTAGTAGCAGGGTTATAGAGGAGAACATAGTACTGCAGCTGTATGATGACTATATGTCTACATTAGGGTTATATAGGTAGTAGTCCTCTAAGCTATAGGATGACTATATGCCATCATTAGGGTTATAGAGGTAGTTTAGTCCTCTATAGCTGTATGATGACTATATGTCTGCATTAGGGTTATAGAGGTAGTATAGGGTTATAGAGGTAGTATAGTCCTCTGATAGCTGTATGATGACAAAATGTCTACATTAGGGTTATAGAGGTAGTATAGTCCTCTATAGCTGTATGATTAATGTCTACATTAGGGTTATAGAAATAGCTTATAGTGTATGATGATATATTACATTAGGGTTATAGAGGTAGTAAGTAAGTGTATGATGATATATGTTACATTAGGGTTATAGAGGCATAGAGGGTTATAGAGGTAGTATAGTCCTCTATAGCTGTATGATGACTATATGTCTACATTAGGGTTATAGAGGTAGTATAGTTTATAGCTGTATGATGACTATATGTCTAATTAGTTATAGAGGTAGTTAGGGTTATAGAGGTAGTATAGTCTCAAAATGATGATATATGTAATTAGGGTTATAGGAGGCAGTATAGTCCTCTATAGCTGTATGATGACTATATGTCTACATTAGGTTATAGAGGTAGTATAGTTTATAGCAGTATGATGACTATATGTTACATTAGTATAGAGGTAGTAAGTTATAGCTGTATGATGACTAATTAATAGGTTATAGAGGTAGTATAGTTCTGTAGTATGATGTATATTAATTAGGGTTATAGAGGTAGTATAGTCCTCTATAGCTGTATGATGATATATGTCTGTACATTAGGGTTATAGAGGTAGTACAGGGTTATAGAGGTAGTATAGTTTATAGCCGTATGAGAATATGTAATAGGTTATAGAGGTAGTATAGGGTTATAGAGGTAGTATAGTTTATAGCTGTATGATGATATATGTTAATTAGGGTTATAGAGGTAGTATAGTCCTCTATAGTGTAGGATGACTATATGTTATATTAGGGTTATAGAGGTAATATAGTCCTCATAGCGTATGATGCTATATGTCTACATTAGGGTTATAGAGAGTATAGGAGAGGAGAAGTTATAGTGTATGATGATATATGTCTACATTAGGTTAGTTAGAGGTAGTATAGTTTATAGCTGTATGATGACTATAGGTCTACATTAGGTTATAGAGGTAGTATAGTATTATAGTGTATGATGACTATATGTCTAATTAGGGTTATAGAGGTAGTATAGTGTTATAGAGTGTAGTATAGCCTCTATAGCTGTGATGATGACTATATGTCTCCACACTGACTCTGCCTAGTTATAAAAAATACAAATATCTGGTCTGTGAAATAAATGTTTCTGATGGTGCCCGGGGTGGGTCAGTTATATCCGGTAAAGGGGGAGAGACGGGGCCACAAGGTGGTGAAACACACACACACACACACACACACACACACAACACACACACACACACACACACACACACACACACACACACACACACCACATAAGCCCGGAACTTGCAGCCCACTGGAGAATTCATCAGCTGTGATTTCTGGGGCCCTGCCTGGTGTGTGTGGGCCCCCCACCGTGCTAAGAGCTGCAACGCCTCCACCCGCTTGGATAGTGAGACAGGCTAATAGGTACCTCCTAAAAGGGTCTGAACCAAATACTGAGGAGATGGTAGGAGGAACTCCCCCCCCTCTCTAAAAGGGCGAACCCAATGATCAGAGATGGATAGGAACCTCCCCCCCCAAAAGAGACACCTCAATATAGGAGATGGTCAGAGGAATCCCCCCCCCTAAAAGGACGACACCTAAACTCAGGAGATGGTAGAGGAACTCCCCCCCTCTCTAAAAGGGTTGGAACCTCAATACTCAGGAGATGGTTAGGAGGGAATCCCCCCCCTAAAAGGTGAACCTGAATATCAGGAGATGGTTAGAGGAACTCCCCTCCCCCCCTAAAATCTGAACCTCAATACCAGGAGATGGTTAGAGGGAACCCCCCCCCCAAAAGGGTCTGAACGAATATGAGAGGACTCCCCCCCTCTCTAAAAGGGACGACACCCAAAAGAGATGGTAGAGGAACTCCCCCCCCAAAAGGAACCAAAAGAGGTTAGAGGAACTCTCCCCCCCCTCTCTA